>NW_015392188.1:16882-29886 GCF_001527695.2 Protobothrops mucrosquamatus | reverse complement strand
GTTATATAGTATATAGATTATATTGAAATATATCTATATACTGGGCAAGACAGAGACCTTGCTGGATTCCTCCCCCCACCCAGAAAAGTATAATATTTGGTATAATATTCTGGAAAGAATTTTTTCTGGGCAGGGGAACTTGGGACCTTGGGAAGGGAAGGAAGATGATGGGACTGATGGGAAGGAGGGGAATCTATTTCTTCCTTTGTGATTGTTTCATTGTCATTGTTGTAGAATTTCAAACTTTTTAACTGTAATTTAATTTTAAAGCTTATTTGTTATACATTTTTATTTAGGGTTGATGTTACATTGTATGGCATCCAGATCCCCACTTTGAGGGAGGTGAAGGGATTAGGAGTATCAATAAATATCAATAAATACCAGTGAGTAAATTTCATAGATCTAAGAGCAGAGAATACATGATAAGATAACCTTTATTGTCATTTTTTTACTGTGGGCACAACGGCACACATCAAAAATGAAATTTAGTTGCCCACTCTCAAAGTGAAACACGTACATGACACACCCTAAAAACATACTATGTACAACATATGTACAGACCCACACCCCTACATATACATAACAAATAAATATTAAATACTGTCCATCTTGAGTATATAACGGAAGGAGGAAGCTTGAGAGGGGCAAATCTTTCTTGGGGAGAGTCCTAACAAATGAAATGAAAAGGGGGGTCCCTGCATTTGCCCACCCCCCGGAACTCCCCCTCCCCCACTCACCTCTCCGGCCAACCACGGAATTGCTCTGGGAAACCTCGTAGTTGGGTCGGCAGAAGGAATCCGCTTTGGCCTTCCGGTACTGCACCTCGTGCTTATCCCTGTTCCAAGCCTCCGCAATCGCCTTCCCCAACGCCGTGACGGCCTCGTACTCCCCGCGGGCGCTGTCGAAGCGGAGATACTCCTGCCGGTCGTAGAAGTTCCTGTATAGGTATCGCACTCGCCCCGTCCCGTTGAGGAAGCGGCACTCGGACTTATCCTGGAGCAGGAAATGGGCTGAGGAAGAGGAGGAGGGGGAGGAGGAAGGGCGTCAGGAGGGACTCCAGGGCCCATGGTTCCCAGCCTCTCCTAGAGGAGGGACACAGGCTTGTCAGAGGAGGGGAGGGAAACCTGCCGCGAGAGGCTGCGGGAAGGCGCCCCCTGGAGGATAGATGGGAACCGTCGGTCCCAGAGGGATTCCCCCTTGATGGGGGTCAGGGGAGGGGAGGAAAATGAGGGAGGGGAAGAGCTTCCTGAGGGACCGCCTCCTTCTCCCAAGGGTGGAAAAAGACAGGCAGAAGTTCAGCTGGTCCAGCACTCGCTCTGTCTGCAAGGAACGTGGGATCCCGGTGGGGCCTCTTTGCCCCCCAAACTAGCAGGAAATATGGGGGGAGGGAAGAGACCCCTCTGGGCTGGATCCATGCTTCCCTCTCCCTCTTCCTTTGGGGTGGTTGGGGAGGGGACACAATCAGGATACCCACACCCATGCTCCTGGGCTCTGCCTGCCCTTCCAGCCCCACATTCCCTTTTCTTCTCCCCCCCCTTGCCCTCATCTTCAGCCCCACAAGCTGCCTTTGGATGATTTTCGAGGCCTCTTTCCTATCCCCTTCCCCAAAAGACCCCCCCCTGCAGCCCCCCAAGGCCACCTCAAAGGGAGGGGCTCCAGCCTCCTTCACTAAAGGGAGAGTTTGCAGGAGCAACCCAGACCCCTCCCACAATATCCCTCCCAATAGAAGCGGAGAAGGTGAGGGAGGGGAAGATTTGCAGTCTTGGGGGCTGCAAATTTAAAGGGGTGTTCGGGGGGGGGGTGTCGTGGACTTCCTTTTTTGCCCCCTCCCATGAATCTGAACCACAGGCCCCCTTTCTCTATGTGCTTGGAGGGATGGACTAGATGCCCCTTTAAGCTCCCTTAAGGCCCCCCCATGAGGAATCCAGGCTGGGTCAGAGGAGACTTCGGAAAGGCCAAGTGGAGGGGGGGGGTGTCTCTCCGGAGAGTCTCCCTCCTCCCTCCTCCCAAAGGGGCTTTTCCAAAAGACAGCTGGACTTTCCTGGGTTTTCCCTTGAAGACGTTTCGCTTCTCATCCCAGAAGCTTCTTCAGTTCTGACCGAATGGTGGAGGGTGGAAGGACGGACATTCCTTGCGGTCATTTGATCATTTTGAAAGTCGGTCTCTGATTCTCTGAGGGGCCTTGAGGACCCCCAGGGGTTTATCTGGGCCCTCAGGATCCCCTGAATTGGGGGGGCAAAGGGGTGGGGAGCCTTCCTGGGGCTGCTGAAAGGACCCCGTTGCAGGCAGGAGATGGGGGGTCCTTTCCTTCCCCTCACTCTGTTGAGGGAGGGCTACTCAATTTTGACATAAATGGCTTGGGAATCTGGGGATCTTGGGGAGAAGAGAACCCCCAAATTCCCTAGTTACCCCCAAATTTTCTTTCCCACCAACTTCACTCCTACTGGCTGCCTTTGTGTGATTTGGGGATGCAGCCCTCTTTTCTGTCACCCTGCAGCCCCTCAAGACCCTCTCAGAGGGAGGGGCTCCAGCCCCCCTCACCAAAGAAATCGTTTTGGGGAGCCAATTTAGGGGAGCAATTCAGACCCCCACCACCCAATATCCTTCTCCCTCAGTTCCCCCCTCTCCTCCAAGTCCCGATTCAGCAATGGGGGAATGTGGGGTGGGGGTTCTGGGTCTCTTCCCCAAATTTAGAGTCTCTCCAAAGAAGGAATCCAAGCTCAACTCTCCCCTCCCCTTAAGAAAATGGAGATTCAGAAGAAAATCTGAGGTTGCAAAAACACTTTTGCCAAAAGGTGTCTTTTTTCTTATACATTTGCTGGTCTTTGTGGATTCAGCTCTGAAAATGCCTCAGTTTCCACCTTTCACTTTCGCTTTCCGTCTCCTTCCTCTTTCGGTGCAAGAAACTTTGGGGCTCAGGCGCTAATTCGGGGTGCGCAAGGACCCCCTCCCACTCAGCCAAGGGGGGAACAGAGAGAGGGGCTCAGCTGCCTCTTATCTCACTTCGGCTGCCTTCCCACGACCCCCGCCCACCTCGGCCACAACCAGGGAAGGCAGGGCTCCCTATTCTCCTGCGGGGGGGGGAATACAGTGAGGGAGGGGCGGAGACTACGCGGAGATCGAGGCTCCTGCAGTCTCACGCCTCTCTTGCCCTCGACCCCTTTTCCCACTACTGGGGTCCCAGTCCCTTTTTTTTCCCCTTCCCAGAAGCACTGACGGCCCCTCCCGGCCCCTCTCCTCCCCCTACAAGCCCCCTCCTTACCGGGCGTCTCCTTCCCCCCTTCGCTTCTGGGGATCCGGGCCAGCGCCCCCACCAGCAACAAAAGAGGGACCCCAACAGAGCCCATGGATGCCGCCCCACCAGCGCCCCCAGAGAGAGGGGAGAAAGTCGCGGAGGCTCCCAGCCCCAGAGGCGGAATCGGTGGGTCTGGCGGGGGCGTTTGCCTCGAACTTCGTAATTGGGAGGGCCCAGAAAAGTGGAAGGACCAATGGGATTTCTCCCTTCTGCAGCGTCATCGGTCTCCAGGCAGAGCCTCCCTTGACTTCATCCGATGGAGGAGATAGTTCGGCGCAGAGAGAGAAGCGGAGAAAGTGGGAGGGGGGAACAATCCCTTCAGTCTGGCGGGGGTGCATTTTAGGGGGGGTCTCCTGCCAGCTCCGGAGGGGAGGGAGGACTTCCTTTTGCGGCCCCCCTCATGATTCTCAACCAGAGCCTCCTTTTCTCTGTGTGTCTGCAGGGGTGGACTGGATGCCCTTTCAGTTCCCAGAGGGAGCCTAGAGCAAAGTGGAGGCAGAGCTTTAGGGCTCCTCCTGGGCTCGCCCGCTCAGTTTGGGGGCAGGAAGCCCCCCCACAGGATTGGACCATGTGTGTGGGGGGGGACTGCGTACAAACGTACACACACACACGCACGCACGCAAACACACCCTAACTCCTCAGACAACCGATACCCACCTTTAAGGGCCCTGAGACGAAACCTCCAGTGCTGAGTGGGGAGTCCTATTTTCCCCTCCCCCCATCTGGGGTCGCTATGCTGCAGCCGGGGTCACCGGAGAGAGATTTCTGCACGTGTGAAGTTGCGTCCTCTCCCTTGAGGGAGGGAGGAGGGGGGTCCGCTGGGGGTCATTCCCGATTTGCAGGGGGTCATCCTCCTCTCCTCTTACTCCTCCAGGGGGTCCAGGCCCCACAGAGAGTGGCCCCCTTGGCTTCTCTCAATTCTGCCCCCGTGAAGGGCTGCAGGAGCGGAGCCTCGTCGGGGTTCAGCCCGGAGCCAGGAGAATCCAGGGCAGCTTCCCCTTTGATGGACAGTCCGGGGCTTCCTTCCTCCCCCCTCAGAGGCAGGGGGCTGGCCTGGCCGAAGGCTTCGGTGGGGGGGAGGGGGAGTGGGGAGAAGGGAGGGGGAGACCTCAGAAACTCAGAGGCCGGAGGGGACCGTGGAGATCTTCGAATCTAGTCGAACCCCCTGCCGGAGACAGGAGTCCTTATACCACAACTTGAAGACTTCCAGGGATGGAGCCCCCCCCCAATTATAGGTGAGAAGCCGTTTTTATCCACAACCCTCTCCAACTTTTGTATGTCCCTGTATAAACCCTTTTTGAACAGAAATATTGTTTCCACATACATGTAGCTGTGCACACAATGTTTCCAAATCTCTGCCTTAATCTGAAATAAACATTAACAAACTCCCTGACATGCCAGGAGAGCATTGAGGAAAGAAAAACTGGATTATTAAATTCAGGTCTGATAAAAGGGTTTAAGCTCAATCAATCTGACTAATAATTTATATTATGAACAGTGTTCTGGATCATAGATCCATTTAACCTTGTATAACTCTATGTATCTTGTATAACTCTATGTACTCCTATGTAACAGGTCAAGGGGAGGGATTAGGGTCTGGGGCGGAGCTTCAAAGGCATCCCTGGACACTAGCCTGAGGGCAGTCTTTTGTTCTTTGACCATCTCATGCAGCCACACGGCTGCAGACTCCACAATCACCCCACCATGTGACGCTTGGGAGAAGAGGGGAAAATCTAATGTCAATTTACCTGTGGGACAGACAGATTGCTACCACTTATTTTGGATGTACCTCTACAAACTGTAAGTCTTTGTCTAGGATTCCCAGAATAAAAGCAATAAACCTGTGTGTTCTTCTGAGTTATCTATCTGTTAAAGACTGGAATAGAAGCAACNGAAAAGTCTCTCTTGCATGTGAAAGTAACTCAAGTTTCCAAGGACTGCCTGCAAAAGAAATGTCACTGTATCTGCTTGGCAGACAGCGTTTCAAAGAAGGTGTGATTCAAATGCATTGTATTGTTAATTTGCTGGTAAACTCTGCAAGCCATTAAGCCTTGCATGGATCTCCGTTCAGGAGAGGAAAGCAGTTGCCATAGAAACCCCCCTTCCCTCTTCCTTTGCCAGCAGCTTAAATGTCCTGAGGCAATGAAGGGATAGCTTCAAAGATCATCTGTGAACCCAACTCAGCTTGCATGTTAGCGAAGGAGCCAGTGGTGTTGTTACTGCTTCAGTCAGCCTTGTTAGCACGTGAATTCAACTTGCTAAACTTAGAAAAATTGTTGCCTTTGTTTGATGCTTGGAAAGGGTGATTCTCCCCCTTCTTTCTGGCCCCAGCACGATCATTGTGACCATTTGCTCCCTTGGCAAAAGCAGGGCACATTCCTGATCGTCAAGGAAGAAGGCAATTAAGCAATTAAGTTGCTCGCTCTCTCTCCGTCATAAAGCCAAACTCCCCCTCCCTTTGGAATTTCAGCTATGCCATTAGAAAGAAGCCATATAAAGGCCCACTAGCAGGGCAGCAGCGCCCCCTGGTGGCCAATCTGCACATGACACCTTGAAAAAAAATTTTTTTGTCTCCTATTCTTTTCACATCACAACAATTTGATAATTTAATTCATTCAAGCCTATACCACCATTAGAGCTTTCACCCAGTTTTGAGTGTCACAGAAGAAGGACACATAGCCATCAATCCTTGCCTATTATCACAAGCTGAATGCCCAGTGTGTTCCAGCCTGCAACTTAACGTCCAGGTGGGAGTTCATGCCTCTCAGTGGCCCTGCAGGTACGTGGTAATAGGAAGAATTTGGCTGACCTCTCTTCAGACGCCCCCTAGTGGTTAAAGGAGGAGCTGCACGTGAGCCTTTAATCACGCCCAGAGAAAGCCCTCTAGTGGACAAAGGGTGTTCCTCGAAAGAAGATCACCCAGGTAGCTGATACGCAGATAGCGACCCCTAGTGGTCAAAAAGTGAAGTTCATCCAATTTCCTTCAAATTAGCTAGGAACCACAGGACAACGCTCCCAGTGGCTCCTCCACCTACAGACAGCACCCCTGTAGCTGATACGCAGATAGCGACCCCTAGTGGTCAAAAAGTGAAGTTCATCCAATTTGCTTCTAAATAGCTAGGAAACACAGGAGAACGCCCCCAGGCACCTCCACCCACACACAGCACCTCTGACGCTGATCGGCAAGTAGCGACCCCTAGTGGTCAAAGAGAGAAGTTCATCAAATTTGCTTCAAAATAGCTGAGAAGATCACTGAACCTATCCTAACCATGGCAGAGCTGCTCATTGATCTAGATGAAGGGGTTCAACCAACCAGCCTAGTTGAGACACCCCAACCAGACGGCCAAGGAGAAGCGCCACAAACAGCCACCCTTGACCTGTACACAGTAGCTGAAGCTCAAGCCTCAGTAAGACCAAAGACGTCTCAAAGTCACTATGATCTGAGACAACAAAGAAAGCCAACTGAAGCCAAGTATGGAAACCTGTTGGAGAAATGGCACACCGTGCACAAGCACCATGAAAGAGGCTGGGAGAAATGGCACAAACTCTACCTAGAGCAAAAGGAGGATCCCTCCCCCGAACGTGCTCACGCACTGGAAGAAGATAAGGAGGACGCCTTCACACAATGGATTGACTCCGAACGGCAACTCAAGGACATTCAGCAGCAATTACGAGACTCAGACATCGACCGCGACATGCAAAGTCTTTGGTTACGGAACAAGGAACACAAGAAGCTTCTAGAGAGCCCACAACGCCCTCCAGAATGCGAGCCTCGCCCGAGAGACAGACCGGTTGACAGGGCAGAGTCTGAAGTTTCCCGCCATTCACACGCACCATCCCACCGGTCGCACGTGGCTCCATCCCACGTGTCTGGAAGGGCATCATCCTTTCACCACATATCCAAGGCACACTCCAGCGTGTCACAACAATCTCACCTCACAGGTGCCTCCCGCAATTCGAAAGCATCTTCTCGCCACAGCCGAACTTCCCGAATTTCACAAGATGAGCAAGCCATCAGAGATGCTAACGCTGCTGAAGCTGTTTTTCGCGTGGCACAAGCAGAGCAGCTGAAGAAGAAGGAATTGCAGGCGATGGAAATAGAAGAAGCTCAAATGAGGGCCAAAAGAAAGGCCGATGCAGCTAAAAGGAAGGCTGATGCACACGCGGAAGCAGTCAAAAGAAAAGCGGAAGCAGCTAAAATGAAGGCTGATGCAGAAGTGGAAGTGGAAGCAGCTAAAAGAGAAGCTGAAGCAGAAGCTGAAGTAGAAGCAGAAGGAAGGCCAAAATGAAGGCCATTCAAGATGAGCTTGAGTTCATAAGAAGCAAACAAGACATGGCGGACAAAGTGGCAAGGGCACAAGGCCTTCAGAGAACACTCCAGGAGCCCACCTTCTTGTCCAATAGGGAACAACTGGAGAATGAAAAACGACGTAGCAGAGTACAGACCTACGTGGACAACCAAAGTGCATTGCAACGTGAACAGGTGAGACCACAGCCAGTCACAAGCCCCCCAAGACTGAGTAGACGAACAGAAGAATCTCAGCAGCCAGATGTGCCAGTCAGCCATGGGGTTGATGTCACGACAACTAGGCCACGAGATCTTCCCAGCGTTGCTGCCCCATTGAACCCGCCGAACCATACCTTTGATGGCAACCGGATGGGTCCACCAGCAATGGCTACAGCTACACAGAGACCAGCCCCACGGAACCCGCCGGAACTCGGATGGGCCATAGGACAGTCTGTGTTGATCAACCGCAAATCCCAACCCACGTGAGCATATTAAACACCCCCATTCCCAGTAATGGAACAGCACCTCACCTAAAACCACACCTAGAACACTGCGCGCTTGTGACAACCAAACCTGCTTTGGAAGCAACAGTGTTCCAGACCAGTCAGAATCACAACAACTTAGCCTTGTCCATAGAGGACAAACAAGACAAGCAAGTCTGCAAGACCAGGAATCATGGAGTTTACTTCCAAGATGTCCCAAGAGTATGCAAGTGCAGTGCACGTATGTTTCCAGCTCACCCGCCACAGTGCAAAAGAAAGAATTGTATGCGTCCTTAGATGTGTCAACGAAGGCAAACACAGTCTTAAGATACGTCACAGTCTACAGCGGGGAGAGCCACACTTACGTCATATTGTTTGCAACCATAAGATACATCAGAGTCTACAGCGGGGAGAGCTGCAGTTTTGGTGTCTTCTTTGGAAAAGCGAGACTAACTCTACACGAAGGCCACACCGTACCAAGGTTAGTGCTTTGTGGTACCACGTTGGCTGCAAAGCTCACCCACTTGACAGCGAAAACACTGCGCCTTGAACTACAGTCTACCACCTTCTACGCAGACAGCAAGGAGATGTCAAGCTACATCTACAAACAAAGCAGACATTTCTATGTTTATGTAGGCAATAGAATGAAGAGTGTTGAAACATCTTTGAGCCCTGAACAATGGCAACATGTGCCAACAGGCAACAACCAAGTGAAGTGGCCCAACCTTGCCACACAGTTAACAGAATTGACCTGGCTAGAAAGTCCTGAGTTCTTGGTCTGTTCAAATAGACAAACGGCTCAACGCGCCAACCTTCAACTTCAGGCACCCAGTAAACGTCAACCAATCCGCTTCAAACACCTGACTAAGCGGAAGCACCTGACATTAGGCATAGTTCTGATCATCTTGATCACTTGTCTTAGCATCCCAAGAATGAACTTTATAGGAGTCTGCAAGGACTTAAAGACTATTGAAGACATTTGCCATGACCCAGTGATTGACAAACGCCTGACGGCCAAAAATTGCCTTCCCCATTCATCTCACATGGGCGAAGCGCGCATAGGCGAAGCGTGGGAGCACATGATTGGTGCACCCCGCGAAATCATGGACTCTATGTCGCTAAAGACACCCACACCCACACATGAAGTCCTCACTACCCTGATGACAACAGTAGCAGCCATCCTCAATGCTCCATCGGTGGTTCCAGATACCTCGGTTCCTGAGTATCCTGAGTCTTCTGCAGCTGCTGTTGTTCCTGATCCTGAGTATCCAGCTGTTCCTGAGTATCCAGCTGTTCCTGAGTATCCAGCTGTTCCTGTGTTTCCTGATCCAGCTGTTCCTGTGTTTCCAGACCCAGCTGTTCCTGTGTTTCCAGATCCAGCTGTTCCTGTTTTTCCAGGTTCTTCAGTTCCTTAGTATCCTGTGAATCCAGTTCCCTTTGTTCCTGAGAAGCTTTGGGTTCCAGTTTTTCTGTTCCAGATTTGGTTCCAGTTTCCTTTACAGGAAGACGACCTTGTCTCACTTAGAGACAAGAACGCATACCAGAACTATTGGCCCAAGGAACTTGCACACCGGGCCCACCCAGCTGATGAACTACTTTGCCAAGCTGACTTTCAGATCGTGAAGCCACGTGAGTCAGGTCGTGACTCAAAGATACTTGTACCAGGCTGATCTCCGATTTGGCACCGTAGCTGATGAAGACTGAACCAGAAGATGAAACCTCAACTGATGTATTGTGTTTATGCATTGTTTGATGTAACACTTGCTTATTTTTTGCATAATTGTGCATGCTTTATATTTACCAATAGTTATGCATGTTTTGATACCAGGTTTTTACCTATGTAGTCACAGGTTAGTCAACATTGAGTACTGTATACTTTAATGCTATATCTTTAGTTTTTTTTCATATTCAGTTAGTAAGTAGTGGAAATATTAATTTCCAAGCGGGGAGTGCTCTGGATCATAGATCCATTTAACCTTGTATAACTCTATGTATCTTGTATAACTCTATGTACTCCTATGTAACAGGTCAAGGGGAGGGATTAGGGTCTGGGGCGGAGCTTCAAAGGCATCCCTGGACACTAGCCTGAGGGCAGTCTTTTGTTCTTTGACTATCACCCCACCATGTGACGCTTGGGAGAAGAGGGGAAAATCTAATGTCAATTTACCTGTGGGACAGACAGATTGCTACCACTTATTTTGGATGTACCTCTACAAACTGTAAGTCTTTGTCTAGGATTCCCAGAATAAAAGCAATAAACCTGTGTGTTCTTCTGAGTTATCTATCTGTTAAAGACTGGAATAGAAGCAACNTCTGGGGGCGCTTGTGGGGCGGCATCCATGGGCTCCGCTGGGCTCCCCCTGTTGCTGCTGCTGCTTGTGGGGGCGCTGGCCCGGATCCCCGGGAGCGAAGGGGGGAAAGAGACCCCCGGTAAGGAGGGGGCTGGGCAGGGGGAGGAGAGCCGCGGGGATCCCAGTAGGGGGAAAAGGGGTGGAGGGCAAGAGAGACGGGAGCCTGCAGGAGCCTCGATCTCCGCGTGGTCTCCGCCCCCTCCCTGGCAGCATTCCCCCCCCGCAGAACAAAGAGGGAGCCCCCCCTTCCCTGGTTGCGGCCGAGTCGCGGAAAGGCAGCTGAGGTGGGATAAGAGGCGACTGCACCCCTTCTCTCACCCCCCCCCGTGGCTGGCAGACCCAAATTAGCGCCTGAGCCCTCAAGTTTCTTACACTGAAAGAAGAAGGAGTCGGAAAGCGAAAGTAAAAGGGGGAAACTGAGGCATTTTCGAACCGGAATCCACAAACGCCAGCAAAGAGTATAAGAAAAAAGACGCTTTTTAGCAAAAGTGTTTTTGCAACCTCAGGGGAGGGAAGAGTTGAGCTTGGATTCCTTCTGGGGGGGAGACTCTGAATTTGGGGAGGAGACCCAGAACCCCCCACCCCATATTCCCCCATTGCTGAATTGGGATCTGGAGGGGAGGGGTGAACAGAGAGAGAAGGATATTGGGGGGGTCTGAATTGCTCCCCTAAATTGGCTCCCCAAAACTATCCCTTTAGTGAAGGGGGATGGAGCCCCTCCCTTTGAGAGGGTCTTGGGGGGCTGCAGGGGGGTCTATTTGGGAGGGGGAATGGAAAGAGGCCTCGAAAATCATCCAGAGGTTGCTAGTGGGGCTGAAGAAGTGGGGAGAAGGAAATGTTAAGGTACCCAGGTGTGAGATGTAAAACCCCCAAATTTTGATACTCACAATAGGAAGACAAGTCTAGTTAACAAAACAAAGTTTTATTGGAGAAAAACATAAAAATAATAATAAAAGGAAAGGAAAGGAAAGAAAAAAGCGTTTGCAAACACGGTCTCCTGGACCCTTCCCAATGGATTGGGTTCCAAGAGCACAACAAGCAGTTTCCAAGCTATACTTCTTATAACTTTTACGATGCAGTCATGCCCAAGAAGCCCTCCCATTCCCTCTCTCTATATTCTTTGAAGTTGCTTTACATTTAAAAAGGTCATCCTGGCAATTTCTGTCCATCCGCTGTGGTCTTACCTTTGTTTATTTGTAATTTCCACTTTATGATCTTATCTTTGTTTATTTGTAACTAGCTGTACCCGGCCACGCATTGCTGTGGCTCAGTCTGGTAAAAGCGTGTGTTGCTTTTACGTCCAACAGATGGCGATGTTTTTTTTAAAAAAGCATGTTTTACCTGTCACAGGTGTGACATCTATATAATATAGGTATATAAAAACACGCGCGTATTTGAATGCAACACGGTGTCAGAATTTCAAAGCAATCGGTGAAGAACGTTCAGAGATTTAAGATTTTGAACAAACGAACATTTACATTTTTATTTATATAGATTTCCACTCTGTGATCTTATCTTTGTTTATTTGTAATTTCCACTTTGTGATCTTACCTTTGTTTATCTGTAATTTCCACTTTGTGATCTTATCTTTGTTTATTTGTAATTTCCACTCAAGTAGGTCATAATTAATTATCTTTGCTGATTACTTTTTGTGGTCACTTCACATGGACAGGAAAGGGTAAACATTAGGGCATTTCTACATTAATACATTTGTGCTAAACATACAGTCTCATACATTCTTATATTTTATAAAAGAATAACTTTTATTTCCTTCACAGGAAAGTGGGGGTTGAAGGGCTGGGAGAGCCCAGGAGCATGGGTGTGGGTATCCTGATTGTGTCCCCTCCCCAACCCCCCCCAAAGGAAGAGGGAGAGGGAAGCATGGATCTTACTTTCCCTCCAGCCCAGAGGGGGTCTCTTCCCTCCCCCCATATTTCCTGCCATTTTGGGGGGCAAAGAGGCCCCACCGGGATCCCACATTCCTTGCAGGCAGTTAGACCGAGTGCTGGACCAGCTGAACTTCTGCCTGCCTTTTTCCACTCTGGGAAGCTGGAGGGGGTCCCTCAGGAAGCTCTTTTCCCCCTCCCTCATTTTCCTCCCCTCCCCCGACCCCCACTAAGGGAGAGTCCCGCTGAGAACGATAGTTCCCCATCCCTCCTCCAGGGGGCGTCTTCCGGTAGTCTCTCGCGGCAGGTTTCCCTCCCCTCCTCTGACAAACCTGTGTCCCTCCTCTAGGAGAGGCTGGGAGCCGGTTCCCATGAAACACAAGACACAGGGCTGTCTGCAAAAGTGAGAACCTCGAGTATCATCGTAAGCTCTCTTTTATTGAAATTTTACACAAAGACCTCGCTCTCAAGGAGGAAATAACAACCTTCTGGTTAGCTATTTACTAGACACAGACACAGATAACATTTATTTGTACTTCGTACGTGTTCCAACTGCCAAGGCAGTCTGCACGTACTTATACAATACACAAAGTCAAAATACTAATTAAACATGAGGTAGCTTTGGTTAATCTCCACATCTCCTTCTTTTTTGTTTTTTAATGAACGTTAGTCCAGATATATCAATGATGTATCCTGTAGATC
>NW_015392188.1:7653-13612 GCF_001527695.2 Protobothrops mucrosquamatus | reverse complement strand
AGAGTCCAGGGACGTACCGCTTTCAGAGCGATCACGTCGGGGTCACCACTTGTAGTGATCCGGTTCCCATGAAACACAAGACACAGGGCTGTCTGCAAAAGTGAGAACCTCGAGTATCATCGTAAGCTCTCTTTTATTGAAATTTTACACAAAGACCTCACTCTCAAGGAGGAAATAACAACCTTCTGGTTAGCTATTTACTAGACACAGACACAGATAACATTTATTTGTACTTCGTACGTGTTCCAACTGCCAAGGCAGTCTGCACGTACTTATACAATACACAAAGTCAAAATACTAATTAAACATGAGGTAGCTTTGGTTAATCTCCACAGGGAGCTATGGGACCTGGAGTCCCTCCTGACGCCTTTCCTCCTCCTCCTCCTCCCCCTCCCCCCCACAGTCCATTTCCTGTACCAGGGGAAGTGCGAGTGCCGTTTCCTCAACGGGACGTGGCAGGTGCGATACCTGCAGCGCTACATCTACGACCGGCAGGAGTATCTCCGCTTCGACAGCGACCGCGGGGAGTTCGAGGCCGTCACGGCGTTGGGGAAGGTGACTGCCCAGGCTTGGAACAGGGATAAGCACAAGCTACAGTACCGGAAGGCCAAAGTGAATCGCTTCTGCCAAAACAACTACGAGGCTTTCCAGGGCAGCCCCGTGATTGGCCGGAGAGGTGAGTGCAGGAGGAGGCGTTCCATGGGGGGGGGCAAATGCAGGGACCCCCCCTTTCATTTCATTCATTAGGACTCTCCCGGATAAAGATTTTCCCCTTATTTATTCTGTGCTCTCCGATCTACAAAATTTACTCATTGGTATTTATTGCTATTTATGGATACTCCTAATCCTTTCACCTCCCTCAAAGCAGGGATCTGGATGGCATAGGATATAACATCACCACTAAATAAAAATGTATAAAAAATAAGGTTAAAAAATAAAGTACTCTTAAAAAGTTTGAAATTCTTCAATGATGACAATTCAACATGCAAAAGGGAAGGAATATATTCCTCTCCTTCCCATCAGTCCTATGAGCTTCCTTCTCTTTCCACGGTCCAAAGTTTCCCCTACCCAGAAAAAACAGGATCCAAAAAGATCTGGACAGACTTGAACAAGGGACCCTGTCCAAGAAAATGAAATTTAATGTGGAGAAAAGCAAAGTTTTACACTTCGGCAGGAAAAAGCCAAAAGTTCAAATACAGATTAGGCGAAATCTGGCTCAAAATCAAGGGGATCCCAATGGGGAGCCTCACACTGGAGGTAGTTGTTGAATTAAGGGGCAATCCCCCCTCCCCCCTCACACATCCTGTTCCTCCCCCTCTTTTAACTATAATTTTATCTTGATTGGGAATTCCATTTTTATTGCTATAGAAATATTTATCTGTTAGGATTTTAATGCTTTAATGCTGTAAGCTGCCTAGAGTCATTTTATGATGAGATGGTGGCAAATAAATTTAATAAATAAATATATCTTCTGGTATTACACTAATTTTTAAAATTGTGATTTTATTTTGAATTAGATCCCTACAGTTATCTGAAACATGCTCTGTGTATCTTCCCCATCTTCTGCATCTCTTTCCGTCTCCCACACATCTGGCAGGAAATTCCTTCTGTCTCGGGGCTTTTCCAGCATTTATTCCTGTTGAATTTGTGCAATTTGATGATGGAAACTGATCCCAACCAGGAAGGATTTACATTTTTCCTTTTTTCAGGATCCCTTTTAATTTCTTGCTGCAATTTGCTTTGGAAATGACTTAAAACAAATAATATTTTCAGGAGTGAAAAGGGATCTTGGCCTGAACTAACCAACTTGGACTCCCGTTCTGGCCCCTCCTGTGTCTCCCCCCCCCCCGTGTCCCTCCTCCCCCTCCTCCCCTCCAGCTAAGCCCACCATCTCCATCTCCTCCACCAAGCTGGATCCTGCTTCCCCCCACACCATCCTCCTCTGCACCGCCAGGGGCTTCTACCCCGTGGAGATCGAGGTCCGGTGGCTGAAGAACGGGCGGCCGGAGGAGGAGGGCGTGGCCTTCGGGGAGGAGCTCCAGAACGGAGACTGGACCTACCAGCTCCAGGTGATGCTGGAGACCCAGCCCCAGTGGGGGGACGTCTACGCCTGCCAGTTGGAGCATGCCAGCCTGGAGGCCCCCATCACCGTCCAATGGGGTGAGCCCCCTCCCTCCCCTACTGGTCTGGGGACCCCATCCTGCCCTGAGAAGCGGTGAGGGACCCTCCCTGTGGGGGGAGCTGGGATGGACCCTCCTGGGGGGGGGGAAGCTGTCCCTGATCCTCCTACTCAGGGGAGGCTCCTTCTCCTTCCCCAGAGCCCCGATCCTCCAATTCTGCCAGGAGCAAACTCTGGACGGGGATTGTGGCAGCCGTGATCGGGGTGATCTTCTTTGCCATGGGGCTCTCCCTCTACCTGAAGAGCAAGAAAGGTGAGTCTGGGGGGCTGGATGAGAGGTTGTGGGGAGGGGACCATCCAGGGGAGGCCTCTCAGCAAGCTTAGCAGATGGCAAGGAGGCTCCCCTGGGAAATTTGCTTGGGAAATTCTGTTCTTTGAGAGTCAACTGTATAAGTGAGCATCCTGCAACCTATTATGGGCTATTGATGGGGAGGGGGACCCCCTGAGTCCTCCAGCCCTGAAGGGTTCTGATTGGCTCTTTTTCTCCTTCCAGCCACTCCCATCCAGCCTCCTGCAGGTGAGTTTCTCCTCAAGTTATAGATGTTTCTTTAACATTCCTTAATTGTTCCTTTAAAAATAAATGTGCCTGAACAAAACCTCCTAGCTGTGGATAACACAAATTTTTGTAATTTTGGGCAGCTTTTCTTTACAGAGACCTGAAAATACATTGCAATCAAAAACAAACACACACACAAACATTAACATGTGGCCCAAGATGTTTCCAGGTTTTGGGAAATTGCAAAAAGGAAGTGAAGTCTCCTTGTGACATTTGTCACAATTTCTGGCCAAGTGACACCCGGCTTTGCTGCCATCCCTCATTAAACTTTGCTGCCATCCCTCATTAACCCCCTAATTAAATCATTTGGGGAACATTCCATAAGTCCCGGGAGATGAATCCCTGGTCCTTTGCATCCTTTTCCTCCCTGAAAATCCCTGGGGGGATTCTCCCTCATTCTGCTCCTGCCTATCAACCACCCCCCTGCAATGTAGGCCTGTCTGGGGGGGGGGGCTGAAAAAGAGGAATAATGTTATTTACACTGAAGGTTTCACTTTGTATTCTCATTTTCTAATTTTCTCCCCATCTCTTTTTTTCTACAGCACTCATGAATTAATCCTTCCTGCTTCCTGATGGGAAAGGATTTTTTTTTTTTTAGTGGCTGATGAATTTGTGGCTTTTTCACAACCTCTGAAAAATGGAGGCTCAAGATTTTAGATCCGGGAGAGGAGGAGAACGGCAGCCTGGAGCTTCTCCTGCTGAGATTTTCCCCCCCACCTTTCCTTTCAGGCCTCCCTTTATTGTGAGGGAGGGATGGAGACCATCTAGACTGACCCCAGGGACTCTGGGCCTGTCTGTCAGTCCAGAACCCCAAATCTCTCCCCCCTTTGAATCCACAGCAGCTTCATCCCCATTAGTCTTCCTATGAATCATTTCCCTTCACTTTGCTATAAAAGAATAAAAATTATATTGTAGGAAAAATCCTGGAATTCATCCTTCCTTCTTTCCTCTTCCTCCTCCTCTTTCCTGCCCCCCCAGGGAGTCCTCCTCCCCTCCCCCTCCCCGTATTGAGGCCTCCTCTACCTCCGGATTGACCATCCAGACTAGTTTAGCTTTAAAGCCAGAAGCGGTCCAGGAGCAGGGTGGGCAGATCCCAGGGAGGGGAAGGGGCAGGACGCCTCCCTCCTCCTCAATCTCTCCAAGCCCTGCCAGGTGGAGGGGACCCCTGGGAGACCCCCTATTCCTGCTTCCCCTGGAGAGCCTCTTCCGTGGCTGGGAAGCTGCTGGAGCTGGAGGTTCTCCTGGCTTCATCCGGGGCCTCTTTCTCCAGGATCGGAGCCGGTTTGAGCCCCTCACAAGCCAGGGAGGCCCCTGCCCCATTCGCACCCAGCGCCCCCCTCCCTCCCTCCCTCTTCGGGGCCCTGATCCCCTCGGCTCCCCCCTCCTCCACACTATCTCCCCCCCCACGTCCATCTCCCCCCTCCAAAAGGTGCCAGGGCTCTGGGGGAAGGGCGAGAGCAGGGCGGCCTCCCGGGGGATGGAAGGGAGACTTGCCTCCCTGCAGCGCTAGATCGTCTTCGCTTGGTCTGCCGGTGGGTGAAGTCACAAAGGACTCTGCCCGGAGACCGATGACGCTGCAGGAGGGAGACTTCTCATTGGTTCTTCTCCTTCAGGGCATTTCCAGTTCTGAAGTCGGAGGAAAATGCCTCCTCCGCCCCCACTCCAGACCCCTCCCCCCGATTCCGCCTCTGGGGCTAGGGGCGTCTCTGGGCTCTGCCGGGGTCTCCCTGCTTCTGGGGGGGCGCTGGGCCAGTTCTCTGGAAGCGAAAACCCCGGTAAGGAGGATGGGGGGAGGGGGCATTTTTCTGGGACTTCGTAATTGGGAGGGCTCAGAAAAGCGGACGTACCAATGAAAACCCTCTCTTCTGTAGCGTCATCAGTCTCCGGGCAGAGTCTCCCTTGACTTCGCCCGATAGAGGAGATAGTTCGGAGCAGAGCGAGAAGCTGGGCAAGTGGCAGGGGGGATCTTTTGAGTGTGGGGTGGGGTGGGGCTGAAGCTTCAGGGGGGGGAGTGTTTCATGCCAGCTCCGCAGTGGAGTGCGCACTTCTTTTGGGGCCCCGCCCCCGCATGATTTTCAACCAGTCTTCCTTTCTTGGGTCTGGCCAGTCTAAAAAGAAGAAGAAATAGGGGAGACATGATAGCAGCATTCCAGTATTTGAGAGACTGCCACAAGGAAGAGGGGGTGAGGTCAAATTATTCTCCAAAGCACCAGAGGGCAGGCAAGAAACAACGGTTAGAAACTGATCAAAGAGAAAAGCAACATGGAACTAAGGATAAACTTCCGGACAGTGAGGACAATTAGCCAGTGGAACAGCCTGCCTCCAGAAATTGTGGGCACTCCATCACTGGAGGTTTTTAAGAGGAGACTAGACAGTCGCTTGTCTGAAATGGTATAGGTTCTCCTGCTCGAGCAAGAGGCTGGACTAGAAGACCTCCAAGGTCCCTTCCAATTCTATCCTATCCTATCCTATCCTATCCTATCCTATCCTATCCTATCCTATTCTATTCTATTCTATTCTATTCTTACAGTATTTTCTTTTGACATCTTTAGTAAAGTTGATTTTCATTTCAATCCAGGAGTTGACCCATGCCCTTCTTGTACCTGCCTCAGCTTGTTTGAGCTACTGACTTCCCAAACCAGACCAGGATGAATTTGATCTTCAATCCTCTTCAGTCCAATTCACTTGAATACCTATATGCCAAACCTGTCATGAAGTTACAGGCTATAAATAAATGTCTGCTACTGGAAATTCCTCACCAGAAGTCAGAGTCTGTTCAGCACTTCGGCCCAGAGAAGCTGTAACTGGAGGCTGTGAGAGAGGAAGCCATGAAGAAGATGGAACTTGATCTGAAGCTGAAATGAAGGGAGATTGCTGAGAAAGAACACCTCAGGAGAAAGAGAAGGAACACCAAAACCGGTGAGAGAGTTGCAATACCATGTCATCTTCACTTACTCTCTTCTCTCCAGTAGAACCCATAACCCGGGGGAAAGGAAATACCAATTCATAAAGAACCATGAAAGAGATGAGGTTCAGACCTCACTAATTATCTTTGAAGATACCTGCCAAGCTTACACCACTATAAAGCCCAGGAAATGACTCATATATCTCCTGTCTTGAAGAGTTGCTTAAGTCAAATATTGGTTGACATGTGTGCTGAGAAAAAGGAGGAAAACCAATAGTTTAAAAATATAATATTTGTTTGTTTGTTTGTTTATTTATTT
>NW_015392188.1:4906-6037 GCF_001527695.2 Protobothrops mucrosquamatus | reverse complement strand
AAAATATCCCACTTATCCCCCTTCAGGGGACATTTCATCTAAAAAATGGAGGCGTATATTGAAATATTTAAATGAACCCCCTAAAGCCTCTTATGATTTGATTATTACTTGTCAAATAATTGTTGACAGTTTGGAAATTTATGAAAAAGTTATTAAAGATTTGAGCGATGCCATGGCGCTCAACACTGCATCTCCACCTCCATATGAGGACGCCTTTATGCAGAAAAAATGTTCTGAGGCAAAATACTCCAACATTGCCTCTTCAACTGAAACACCCCCACACAGAAAATATTAGAGAAACTATCTTGAAGTAGAAACAACAATAAGGGGAATCTTCAGAGTAATTTAAAGACATAAATTAACTCAAAATGTACTCCTTTGCATTTATTTATTTGTTGATATATAAGTGTGTGTTAGCCCTCAAACCCCACCCCCCACCCACTTTCTCCCAGGCTGTGAAAGAAATAATGAATGATAGATTTTATTATTGTAAAAGCAATTGAAAAGTAATAGTAAGTGTTTTCATGAGAAGAGGTTTATGAAGGAGATGGAGAAAGTGAGGGAGGAGGAGGAGATAGATAAGGATGAAGGATGGGTGAGAAGAGTTTTATGGAT
Organism: Protobothrops mucrosquamatus; assembly: GCF_001527695.2. Taxonomy (NCBI): domain Eukaryota; kingdom Metazoa; phylum Chordata; class Lepidosauria; order Squamata; family Viperidae; genus Protobothrops; species Protobothrops mucrosquamatus. The sequence goes on along the minus strand of NW_015392188.1, from coordinate 5,422 downwards.
ATTGGCTTTTCAACACTTTTCTGATGAACCTTTCAACCTCATCCTGGACAGTCTGTATGTCACTCAAATGATTCAGGCTTCTATAGTAAGACTAGGCCAGTGGCCAGCTTGCGTATTAGAAGCCTAGGACAATAAGTAGGACAACCACATCCTCTGACAGAAACCACCATGTCAGGCTATGAGTTAAAATGCACAAAGCTAGTTAGTAACAAAAGCTAAGTAAATGTAGCTGCATTGTATGTGTTATATCCTGTTCCAAACCACATATCTGAACATCCTGTAACAGGAAAAGCTCTATAGAACTGTGCTCAGAAACACCAACCACAGAGCCTGTCCGGATAAATCCGGACATGATAGAAAAAACTACTTTGCACATATAGACTTAGCTATGCTTGTAAACACACTTGCCATATATGTATATCCGACCCAATGTGTCAAATTATGAGTGGTTAAATCAGGATCATATGCTTGCCTTCTGATACTTTTGAAACCCACCCCTAACAAACCTCAATAAAA
>NW_015392188.1:0-4513 GCF_001527695.2 Protobothrops mucrosquamatus | reverse complement strand
AAATCAGGATCATATGCTTGCCTTCTGATACTTTTGAAACCCACCCCTAACAAACCTCAATAAAAGGTTTGTCTCGAGCTAGCTCGGGGCTCACTCACCCCGAGGAGAATTTGACTCTGTGTCTTTGTTCTCACTCCGTCCGGCGCGGGGATGCCCGGACCCTCTCGTGGTGAGCCCGTTGGCCACGAGAAAAGCCACATAACAGCAGCATAAAATTAAAAGAAGAACTATCTGGTGCTGCAAACTCCCTTCTCTGAGGTAATCCACCAGATTCTTATCCTGCAGTGACTTTACCCTATCCCAAATGGTTGGGAGAAGTAGCAAGTCTCCAGAGGATTAAGAGGATGGGGGCCTATTCAATTTCAAGGGAGAGTAAGTCCAATAGGGCAAGAACTGCAGCAGAAAAGGCAGGCTTCTGATGATCCATAAAGTGGGAATCTTTTAGGAAACACATCATTTGCATACAAATTATATCTGCTCTGGCGGGACAAGCAGATATCCTCAAGCAGAGGAAGCCCTGCAGATACCCTGGTTCTGTCTCATGGAGGGTTTGAAAGGTGAATTTAATTGCACCTGGAAAGAACCTGGGATTCTGTGGAGCCTGCATGGCAGTGATGTTCTATGGAAGAACAGATGGAAACTCAACACTGTGCATGCCTTTGCATTCTGGACCATTTTATAAATTCCAGGTGGTTTTCAAGAGCAACCCTATGAGTATGGGATAAAAAGATAGAAACAGAAAACTGATGGCAGAAACAGACCTAGTGCTGCATCGAGTCTGCCCTTTGAGTTTTTTGTTTTCTTATTTATATACAGTAATATTTTATTTCATTTCCTTCAAAAAGAAAAATTTAGATGATGGACATACAGTATGTACATCCCAAAAATGTTTAAACTCAGTTACTGATGATTGACCCACCAACCATGCTCTCAATACACTGCTCCAAAAATACTGGACAGAGGATGAAAGTTGTCTAAATGGTTGGATCCATGGAAAACCACTTGAGAAGGGTTGCAACACTGACTATTTCAGGACAGGTTGTACAGCCCCCTTCACAAAAAAAAAATCATTGACTATCCTGAAATTGAGATGCCTCCTAACTATTAGGCCTTTTAGAAATATATAAGGAACGGCTGCTGGAATTGGGTATGTTTAGTTTAATGAAGAGGAGGACGAGGGGGGACATGATAGCAGTGTTCCAATATCTCAGGGGCTGCCACAAAGAAGAGGGAGTCAAGCTATTCTCCAAAGTGCCCGAAGGCAGTACAAGAAGCAATGGATGGAAATTAATCAAGGAGAGAAGCAACCTAGAACTAAGGAGAAACTTCCGGACAGTTAGAACAATTAACCAGTGGAACAACCTGCCTCCAGAAACAGTGAGTGCTCCAACACTGGAAGTTTTTAAGAAGAGACTGGACAGCCATTTGTTTGAAATGGTGTAGGGTTTCCTGCCTGAGCAGGGGGGTGGACTAGATGACTTCCAAGGTCCCTTCCAACTTTACTACTACTACTACTACTACTACTACTACTACTACTACTACTACTACTACTATTATTATCTATTCATTTTACATGCTTAACAGAGAAGATGATAATTTGAGTTCAGATATAATCAGAGTAGTCACTGAAACTATTACAATTTAAAATTAGTCATAACTATCTTTTCACTGATTTTAATTGGTCTGCTTTATATTTGATTGACTCTGGATTCAGCCCCTAGCCAGTATTTTTTATTGACTATTTTATTCTGAATGAAATAGCAGCCATGTATTCAATGAAGTTAACTCATCCTTAAAAACTTCTATCTATTATAACTGTTACAGCACAGTCTAAAATATGGTATCTCAGAAATTCTATGTTCAGTGAAATATGTTCTGTTCTATATAATAGAATTAAAGTAGAATAGAATTATATAGTACAAAATATTTGCAAAAAGAAACAAAGAAAAAACTGTCTAACTTTATCCCTCCAAATTATAACTGTTGAGTAAAGTTATTTTCTTGATTGGAAAAAATTAATTTCTACATCTGCTTTTCCTTTTGTGAAACATATAAATTAAAAATAGATTTAGCCTAGTTGTTATATTTTGGGAACAGATAGATAATTATATAATAAAAATAAAAATAAAACCTGATAAATATTAAAAATATTAATATTAAGGATGATGCTAAATGTTCTTCATAGGACAGGAAGATTATTCTTTTGGGGATACACTGGACTCGGTTCTCAGTTGGATATTGATCATCTGGGTACTTGGTGCATTTTTTGGTATCTGAGAAAAGAAAGTAATATTTCTTTTATAGTCTTTCAAATTTTAAAAAAACTTTGGATAAGATGTAATACAGAGAGACAGAAAAGTCTCAGTAAATGGAATATACTTACACTACAACAACAGCAAAAAAAATCCCCAATACATAGAACTATAAAAAGAACAACAACAACATAAATTTAAAAGAAAATATATCTGGTGCTGCATCCTCCCTTCTCTGAGGTAATCCACCAGATTCTTATCCTGCACTGATCTTACCTTATCCCAAATGGTTGGCAGAAGTAGTAAGTCTCCAGATGTTTAAGAGGATGGGGGCCTATTCAATTTCAAGGGGGAGTGGGTCCAATAAGGCAAGAAGTGCACCATAAAAGGCAGGCTTTTGATGATCCATAAAGTGGGAATCCTTTAAGGGAACAGATTGTTTGCATGTCAATTATTATTATCAATTTCCATTATCAATGGAACCGCATCTACATGGAGGGAAGTGTGTAGTGGGGAGCCCCAGGGCTCTGTTCTGGGCCCAGTGCTCTTCAACATCTTCATCAATGATTTGGACGAGGGGATAGATGGGGAACTCATCAAATTTGCGGATGACACCAAGCTGGTAGGAATAGCCAACACTCCAGAAGACAGGCTTAAGATACAGGAGGATCTGGACAAACTTGAACACTGGGCGCTATCTAACAAAATGAAATTCAATGGTGAAAAAAGTAAGGTTCTACATTTAGGCAAGAAAAACCAACTGTACAGGTATAGTATAGGGGGTACCTTGCTCAATAGTAGTAACTGTAAGAGGGATCTCGGAGTCCTAGTGGACAATCACTTAAATATGAGCCAGCAGTGTGTTGCAGCTGCCAAAAAAGCCAACACAGTGCTGGGCTGAATTAACAGAGGGATAGAATCAAGATCTCGTGAAGTATTAATACCACTTTACATTGCCTTAGTAAGGCCACACTTGGAATACTGCATCCAGTTTTGGTCACCACGATGTAAAAAAGATGCTGAGATTCTAGAAAGAGTACAGAGAAGAGCAACAAAGATGATTAGGGGACTGGAGGATAAAACATATAAGGAATGGTTGCTGGAATTCGGTATGTCTAGTTTAACAAAGAGAAGGATGAGGGGGGACATGATAGCAGTCTTCCAGTATCTCAGGGGCTGCCACAAAGAAGAGGGAGTCAAGCTATTCTCCAAAGCACCTGAAGGCAGGACGAGAAGCAATGGATGGAAACTGATCAAGGAGACAAGCAACTTAGAACTAAGGAGAAACTTCCTGACAGTTAGAACAATTAACCAGTGGAACAACCTGCCTCCAGAAGCAGTGAATGCTCCAACACTGGAAGTTTTTAAGAAGAGACTGGACAGCCATTTGTTTGAAATGGTGTAGGGTTCCTGCCTGAGCAGGGGGTTGGACTCGATGACCTCCAAAGTCCCTTCCAACTTTATTATTATTATTGTTGTTATTGTTGTTGTTGTTGTTGTTGTTGTTATTATTATTATTATTATTATTATTATTATTATTATTATTATTATTATTATTATTATTATTATTATTATTATTATTATTATTATTATTATTATTATTATATGCTCTGGTAGGAGAACCAGATATCTTCAAGGAGAGGAAGCCCTGCAGATACCGTGGTTCTGTCTAATAGAGGGTTTGAAAGGTGAATTTAATTGCACCTGGAAAGAAACTGGGATTCTGTGGAGCCTGCACAGTAGGGATGTCCTATGGAAGAACACATGGAAACTCAACACTGTGCATGCCTTTGCATTCTGGACTATTTGTAAATTCCAGGTGAATCCTGAATCCTCTGTTTGGTTTTCATTGTTCCTTTAACCCAACATCTCTCCCTCTATTGTTCCTCCCAATTAAATATTGCAATTTATAAGGATATATGATCTTACTAAAGATTAACTGATTAAATGAATGATTGATCGATGCATCTATCAGTCTGTAATGTAATGTTGGTTTAGGTAAACAAAACCCATTGATCTAAAACCATTCCTCAAGTTACAAAGAATAGAGATATTTCTAAGACCACACTTGGAATACTGCATCCAGTTTTGGTCACCACGATGTAAAAAAGATGCTGAGACTCTAGAAAGAGTACAGAGAAGAGCAACAAAGATGATTAGGGGACTGGAGGCTAAAACATATAAGGAACGGTTGCTGGAATTGGGTATGTCTAGTTTAATGAAGAGAAGGATGAGGGGGGACATGATAGCAGTGTTCCAAT
>NW_015392187.1:16005-37839 GCF_001527695.2 Protobothrops mucrosquamatus | reverse complement strand
AGAAAGAGAAAGAAAGAAAAGAGGGAAGAGAGAGAGGAAAAGAAAAGAAAGAGGGAAGAGAGAAAGAGAAAGAAAAGAGGGAAGAGAGAAAGAGAAGAGAGAGAAAAAGAGAGAAGAAAGAGAGAGAGAGAAAGAAAAGAGAGAGGGAAGAGAGGGAAAGAAGAGAGAGACAGAGAAGAGAAAGAAAGAGAGAAAGAAAAGAGAAAGAGAGAGGAGAGAGAAAAAGAGAGAAGAGAGAAAGAAAGAAAGGAGAGGGAAGAAAGAGAAGGAAAGAAAAGAGAGAGAGACAGAGGAGAAAGAGAGAAAGAAAGAAAGAAAAAGAAAGAAAGAGAAGAGAGAGAAAAGGAGAGAAAAAGAGAAGAGAGAAAGAGAGAAGAGAAAGATAAGAGAAAGGAGAGAGAGAGAGAGAGAGAGAGAGAGAGAGAGAGAGAGAGAGAGAGAGAGAGAGAGAGAGAGAGAGACAGGCAGCTCCTGTTCCCACGTATTAATAGCCCTGGAAAACCAAGTTTGCATTTTAATCAGGGCAAACGAGGCTTGCCCCAAGCCAAAGACGAGCAGGCAGCCATTCAACATCACTAACTACCCGGTCTAGTAAGTCAGGTTGAAAGGGAGGGAGGGGAGGAAGGTGCCCAGGGCCCACTTGAGGCTAATTGCCATCCTTGCAATTAACCACCCCAATAATAATAATAATATTTTTTCTATGACTATTATTTTTTTTTTCATTCAATCTGGCGTGGCCGCCCACTCCGATGGGCGCAGCGCCTCGTACATGGTTAGGAGAATTAAAAAGGCAGACAAAACAAGATTTGAAAAATAAACACAATAAAACAGGACGGGGCAGCCTGCCCCCCCCCTTTCCCCAAACGTGCCCCCCTCCCTCCCCAGCATTAAGCCCAAATCTGGGAAGAAAGCCAGGCTTTTCAGAAATCTCTTAGGGAACAAGATCCACCCTTTGCACAAACAGATCTAGTTCCACGCTTGGGCAAGGTCAGTTTCTGTCTCTTGTTCTGGAGATTTGCCCAGGGTGGGTGTGCTTTTTAGCTTTTGGTTTTGTGTGTGGAGGGAGGGAGGGAGGGGGAGTGTGTGCAAATGTAGATATGTGTGGAGAAATATTTATAGCCGCTGCTTCCCAAGAGCGGCGGGGTGGCTTGCTTTTTCTTCCTTGAATGCTTTTCAAGAAATTTCCTGCTCTGCGGCCGGAAAATGGTAGGTAGGTGGGAGTTTGCAAACGGGTCGATATCGCCTCCGCTTTGCTGTCCCTCCAGCCTTCCTGGGTCCAGGGTGACCCCAGGATTGATGAAGCGGCATTGAAAGGCGGGATCTGTGGGGCAGCGGTAATGGACGGAGACAGGCTGTCTTTCCAGTACTCCGGATGATTGTCTGGGGAGGTTCTCCGTCCTCCAGATCACGGTTGTCCCAAAGATGCCGTTGAAAGAAGAGTCTTCGTCGTGGTTCATCCAAGCTGGGAATAAACTACAACCTTCTTCCCAAAGCAGTTGCCATGTTTATTCCCAGCTCGGATGAACCACGATGAAGACTTTTCTTCCAACAGTGCTTTTCTCAACAGGCAACTGGACTTTGGTTTTGTCCTCGAAGACGTTGCGCTTCTCGTCCGAGGAGCTTCTCCAGAACTTCCTCGGAACTTCCCCAGAACTGAAGAAGTTTCTCGGATGAGAGGCGAAACGTCTTTGAGGAAAAACGAAAGTCCAAGCTGCCTTTGGAAAAAAAAGCACCTTTGGGAGAGTCTTGGGACAACTCGACGCATTCAAATCACCACCGGCAAACTCGCCAAGGGACAATTCAATATCTTTAAAAAAAGATATTTTAATTTTTGTCGATCGCACCTCATGTTGTCTCTCCTTTGGCCTCCTTGCTTTAATGAATCTGTTCCACCATTTCTTCGATGTTGGTGGGACTCTTGGCGAAATGTCCCGGGGTGAGTTTGCGGCGAGTTGGCTGTGGCGAGTTAATTGTGGCGAGTTGTCGTAGACCCGTCTTGATGACGTTCAAGAGCCACATCTGGGCTAACCCTTGCCCTGGTTGTCGTGCGCAAAGAATCAGGAGCATAGGTTAAGAAAGATTGATTGCTCAAGCCTGTACACAAGACTCTGGCCAGCACTAAACTGGCTTTAAATGAGGGTCAAGGGAATTCAAGAAGGCTTTGACTCGGATCTTTTGTGACAATGCAAGGATTCCAATCTGATGACACATTTAACACCGCCCACCAGCTCTGCCTGCTCTTCTCCGACACCGGTCCCTCAGTTATGGTGTAAAAAAAACCAAGTGCAATTAACCCTCGACTATTCATTTAGTGACCGTGTGATGTTACAGTGGCACTGAATACTACAACCATTTTTCACACTTATGACCATTGGAGCATCCCTATAGTCAGGTGATCCAAATTCAATCGCTTGGTGACTGATGGTCACAGTGTCCCAGGGTGATGTGATCCTCTCTTGCAACCTTCTGACAAGCAACGCCAGTGGGGAAGCTTAACAACCCATGTCACTAACTTAACAACCGCAGAGATTCACTTAACAATTGTGGCAAGAAAGGTTGTGAGATGGGGCAAAGCTCGCTCCACAATTGTCCTGCTTAGTAATGGAAAGTTTGAGTCCGATTGTGGCCGTACGTCAAGGACTACCTGCGCTGTGTTTCTTCAACCTGTTGTGTTGCATTTGGCTTTGTAATCCTCGATAAAATGGTCACACCATCCAATGAGTAGGGCGCCCCACACATGGAGAATGTCATTGTTGTGCTGTCAAAAGTGGGGTTCGCTTTTGGAGTGCAGCATGACCCTTGTTGATTGGGGCTTATTCCATCCACCATGGTTAGCTCCACCTGGCTGGTAGGGTGTAAAGCACATTGTGTTGGGTTCATCTTGAACTTGCAGGAACTAGATTTTTTTTTTTTGCTGACAGAACTTTCCGTGATTTGATGGCCTTGGGATGGATTGAAACACAATTCCCCTCGGTTTCCGCCTTGATGGATTAAGGGAGTATAAATCACAGCTTGCTGCCTCTCTTCACTGGGAGAAAAGATTTAAAAATGAGGTTTCAGGATATAATTTACTCAGCTTTTTTGCTTAAAAAGCAGTTTTTCTAGAGCGGCCATGCCATTCTCCATCTGTCAACAGAGGCTGGGTCGTTGCCGTTGTAGATTTCAGAGGTTTGGGCAAATTGTAGAGTTGATGGAAGAAAATGGCTGGTGCTTTTGTTTAATCAGGTGCTATTTTTTTAAAAAAAATAAAATAAGAGCCAGACGGAGAGAAATGCTTAGGTGAATATGACCGCAACGGAGCCCAAAAATTTTGTGTTGCTAAGCAAAACATTTGTGAAGAGAGTTTTGCCGCATTTTGCCACTTTTCTTGCCACAGTTGTTAAGTGGATCACGGCAGTTGTTAACAGCCAGGCGGTTGTTAAGTGGATCTTGGCTTCCCCCGTTGGCTTTGCTTGTCAGAGGGGGTCACATGACCCCGGGACGCTGTGACCATCGTAAATACGAGTCCGTTGCCGAGCGCCTGAATTTTGATCACGTGACCACGGGGATGCTGCCACTTTTTTTTCCAGCGCCGTTGCAACTTTGAACGGTCCCTAAACAAATGGCTGTAAGTCGAGAACTACCTGTAGTGTTGTGACACCTGGTTTCAAGGATGCTACCCCAGTTGGATCTTAGAAAAGCCAATCTAGAATCTTTTCCAATAAAACAGACGGAAAGCCAGCCCTGTTTTAACCCGTGTCTTCTTCCAAACAAATTATATTTGGGGGGGGGGTTTGAACACATCTGCTGGGGGGGGGTTTGAACACATCTGCTGTGCCAAATATCGCGGAGAAAGGAAAGAGGGGCAGAGAGGGAGGGAGAGGAAGGAGAAATGGGAGGATAAGGAATGACTCTTTCAATGCTCAAGTCTGCAAAGGGGGTGCCAATTGCAGCCCCTTCCCCCCCATCCAGAGAGTTCCTTCTGGGGCTTTTGAATGCATCTCCGAAATGATGCTGGTATTTGTAGTCCTCGGAGGGAGGGAGGGAGGGAGAGAAAGAAGGAAAGATAGGGAAGGAAGGATGGGTGAATGGATGGATGGATGGGAGGGAGGAAGGAAAGATGGAAGGAAGGAAGGAAGGAAAGATGGAAGGAAGAGTGAAAGGAAGGGTGGAAGGAAGGGTGGAAGGGAGAGAGGGTGAATGAATGGAAGGAAGGAAAGATGGATGGAAGGATGGAAGGGAGGGAGGGAGAATAAATGGGTGAATGAATGGAAGGAAGAAGGAAAGATGGAAGGAAGAAGGATGGAAGGAAGGGAGGGAGGGAGGGTGAATGAATGGATGAATGAATGAATGGAAGGAAGGAAAGAAAGAAGGAATGGAAGGAAGGGTGGAAGGGAGGGAGGGAGGAAAGGAAGGAACTTAGTAACATCCATGTTACCAACTTAAGTAACTTAGTAACATCCATGTTACCAACTTAACTTAGTAATATCCTTGTTACTAAGTCAATGGGGAAAAGCCAGATTCACTTAACAACCGGGTTACTAACTTATCGATGCAGCGATTTGCTTAACAACGGAGGGGAGGAAGGTCGTAAAACGGGGCAAAACACACTTAAGAAAAATGTCTCCCCGAAGCACAGAAAGGTTAACAACAAAAGAAATGTTTTGCTTGTGCTTAGACAACTATCGCCCACCTACGACACACAAACGCCATTCCTTGGTGAGGAACCTGTAGAAACAAGGAAACGGCATGTTACAGCTACTCCTTCCTTCCAAAGGAGGCAGGTGTGAATTTTTTTGCAGGGGATCCAACTGCTCAAACAACACTTTGAGTCAACAAATTCTCTTCCCAGTCCTACTTCTGCTCAAGGCCATCCTCGTCTGGGGGGAAAAAAAGGGGGAGAGAACAAGGAAAGTCTTGGGCATTTATCTCTGGCAAATGTTTTGTGGAAAGTCACACTCCCTTCTTATCCAACATTCTACAGCCTTATTTCCCTACCTCGAGTAGAGACCATCTTGATTGCACCGTTCAGTACACAACACTACGCAAATACACAGGCAGTAAGTGGAATGCTGCAGCCAGTTTTGGTCACCCTATCACAAAAAAGATGTTGAGACTATGGAAAAAATCCAGAGAAGAGCAACTAAGATGATCCAAGGCCTGGAGACCAAATCATACGAAGAACGGCTGCGGGACTTGGGTTTGGCTAGTCTAAAGAAAATAAGAAATAGGGGAGACATGATAGCAGTGTTCCAGTATTTGAAGGACTGCCACAAAGAAGAGGGGGTCACATTATTTTCTAAAGCACCAGAGGGAAGGACAAGAAACAATGGTTGGAAACTGATCAAAGAGAGAAGCAACCTGGAATTAAGGAGAAACTTCCTGACAGTGAAGACAATCAACCAGTGGAACAGCTTGCCACCAGAAATCTTGGGCGCTCCATCACTGGAGATTTTTAAAGAAGAGAATGGACATTCACCTGTCTGAGACAGTATAGGTATATTAGGTATATTAGCGCTACATCAACTGCCTTCCAGAAGCAATGAAAAGCAAAGCCCTTCCAAAGAACAGTGGGGTAATAATGTGGAAGTAGTCCTCTACTTACAAGTTCGTTTAGTGACCGTTTAAAATTGCAAAAAGGGACTTAAGACCATTTTTCGCACCCACAACCGCTGCCGCATCCCGATTGTCGCGTGATCAAAGTCCAGAGGCCAGAAAAGTCGTAAAGTGGGACCCAAATTCACTTAATGACTGCCTGGTTCAGCCAGAGAAATGTGGTCGTGATTTGAGGACTTAACGGGTGTAGCTTGATAAAAGGCTCATCTATTTGGAAGATCGTTTATTGCGGTCCCGTAAAACCACCCAGGAGTCCTTCGGGATGACAAGAGAGCATCCATCTCGCCAAGAAAGCGAGTGTGATTCAGGAAATAAAAGGCTCGGGGCCAGATTCTAACCCTCTTAAGTCACAAATGACGGTCTGTGCCTCACCTTACAGGGTGGACACGCACCAGACTCGCCACCCCACCCCCCCAAGCAAAGAGCCCACGATGTCACGCCGTGCTTCGCCGTGAGAACACACACCCCTTTGGGCTTCAAACCAGCTCTTTGGAGAGCTTCAAGCGCCTGCTTCAGACAGGAAGCAGGTTCAAAGTTTCTGCTCTAGCAGATGGGAGGCCTTCTCCCGAGGCGGAAGGCGCTGGTTAATCCATTTCCCAAGAACCCGCGTCTTGGGGGTGTCCATTTGCTCCCCTTGGGTTGAGCCCCCATGTGTGTGGGGGAAAGATCCCTGGGTAGGAAGACTCCGAAAGCCCTCCGGAAGACTCCGAGGCCTGCCCCTGCCTTCGTCAAAGCGCCCAACCAGGGCTGCAAAAAAGCTCAGCCACCCAGACCCCCTTGGCCCTGGGAGGATGGGTAGCTGGGGTGGGGGTCCTCTCCTCGCCTTCCAATCTGAGCAGGGGGGCAGGAAGAGAGGAAGGACCCCTCCCTCCCCCGTCTCCATCCCCAGGCCCTCGGGAGCCGGGCTGAACGTCCCCCCTACCCAAAACCCCTCGGGTCAGGTGCAGCGAGAGCGTCGCCCACCTTCTCCAACCCCCGGGCTTACCGCGATACTGGAGAGCCCCGGCTAAGCGGACGGTGACGCTTCCCACCAGCGGCTCGCCGGGGCTGTAGACCACCCGGCTGTCGCTCAAGCGGATCTCGAAGAGCTGGACCTTCCCCATGGCCGGGCCCAGGCTAGAGGGAGGGGAAAGGGGGGGTGGGGGAGGAAAAGGCCTGGCTCAGCTGAGCTGCTTTTCCCCCCTCGGGGACTCCGCTGCGTTTTTACGCGGCGCTCTCTCGGCTCCTGCGCGCTCGCCCGCCGGACTTGAACTGCGGAATCCGCAGCTAGGCTTCCTTCGCTCTACCTGCGGCCTCGGGGGGAGGGGGCAGAGCAGGGCCCCTCCCCCCTTACAGGGCCCCGCCCCCTGTCCCCGCCCCTTTAATCCCACCCACCCACCGACCCACCCCGCCCCAAATCGCTTCGGGGAGCCGGAATCAGCTGTCGTGCGCTCGGCTTGGCGAGAGGTGCGCGCAGCATCAGCCTCGTCCAACTTGATGCTTCCAGGGGACTCCAGCTCCCATCATCCCCGCTGAGATGGGAGCGAGGGCGTTGAGGGGAGGGATGGAGCGCTAAGCCTGAACTGGAAGGCTTTACTTGAGTTGGAAAGGCGAACCAACTTGGCCATCGTCCCCTCTCCGAGGACCCATCGTCCCCAGCCGCGCTCAAGACAACCGGGGGGGGGGGGAAGCGGTGGGTTACTCAAGGGACTAAATCAGGGCAAGAAATGAGACATATTGTACTTTTTCCTGAAGCTTTGCCAGTTGAATTCCTACCTGCCGGGCCAGGAGATAGAAGCAGTCTGTGCTTAAATAGAAGAGGCAAATATATATATATATATATATATATTTTTAAATCTCTTTGATTGGAGTCCTGGCTCACCCCTAATGGCTCCCCAAATCTTATTTTTCTTCCAAATCAGGTCCCAGCTCAAATCTCCCAGGTTCATTTTGTCCTATTATTGTCTCTGGGACTGGCCTGCTTCACAGGGCTGTTGTGAGGGAAAAGGAGAAGCCCAGTGTCTTGAAGAGAAACGCGAAACTAAATTTGGTAGCTAAATTAGGAATAAAAAGCATCCCAACCAATGAATTCGTTCGCTTCGTTAATTCATAAAATCAGGGAACCGATTGTCCACAGGCCTTAAGAAATGGCTGCATCCACACAGCTCATTTTAACCCGGGGGCGAGGGTGGCGTTAGAGTGTTGTGTGAATCCACCCCACGGTTAGGGTTTGTTGTCCTGTTCAGACCCAGAAAGTGGCTTAATCCGACTTAAATCAGGTGAAGCATATGCAGACCCAGCCTTAAAAAGATTTTCTTATCTCTTGTCTTGTTCAGCACGTTGGCGCCCGTCATGTGATCTGGCAAACTGGCAAACGGCGCCATCCGGAGACTGAATTTGCATTACAAAAATGAAGATACGGTGGGAAAGAGAGAAATTGCGGGATCCCTGATGCATTCATTTTCCCTGGAAAAGAGGGAGAGAAAAAAAAAAGCAGGACACAGGCCGATTACTATTAGTTGTTATTAAGACACACTCGACTTAAATTAGGATTAAATTGCACCCCGCTGATTTGGTTTCTTCCCTCCTCCTTTAGTGAATAAACCACAACAGGTAACTTAAAACTAACCACAGTAACGAGCCACGATCCTTGGGATGGTTTCGGTCAGTGCTGGGACAACCCAACTGTTTATAGTTTTACTGTTTTGAGTCCAAGTGCAGAAAACACTGGAGGTTTTAAAGAAGAGACTGGACAGCCATTTGTCTGGAATGGTATAGGGTTTCCTGCCTGAGCATGGGGTTGGACTAGATGACCTCCAAGGTCCCTTCCAACTTTATTATTATTATTATTATTATGGATCATCGCGCAGTCAGCCAGATGTTCAGACTGAATTTGGCATTTTTGTCTACCTATCGAGTCCTTCCCCAGGACCTGGGATAGGCAGATGTGGATGTTTGATGGTATTACAGATATCGTCGCAGGATGGAAGCAGTTCCTAGTAAGGCCGCCTTTTGCAATTGACTGATGGCGAATCTGTCAATGCCGTTGATGGTGTCCAAGTGGTGCTCCAGTTGTTTTGGGATTGCACCCAAGGCGCCTATTACTATTGGTGCTACCCTTGCTTGCCTTTGCCACAGTCTTTCTATTTCTATTTGTAGGTCTTTGTATTTTGTGATCTTCTCCAGTTCTTTCTCGTCTGTTCTGCTGTCTCCAGGCACTGCCACGTCCACTATCCAGACTTTTTTTGTCTTTCTTATCGACGATTGTTAAGTCCGGGGTGTTACGTGGCAGGTGCTTGTCTGTTTGAATTCTGAAGTCCCAGAGCAGTTTAACATTTTCATTTTCTACGACTTTCTCTATTTTATGGTCCCACCAGTTCTTGCCTGCAGGCAAATGATATTTCTTGCAGATCTCCCAATGCACCATTGTTGCTACTTTGTTTATTATTATTATTATTATTATTATTATTATTATTATTATTATTATTATTATTATTATTATTATTATTGAAGTGGGTTATAAAGTTACTGTTCTGCAGCCTGGCTTTACCAGACCTCAACTTCGAGAATAGGGAACAAAGATTTGTACCACGTATTCTGCTCAGCAGAAATTCTGACTCATTTTCCTGGAATCTGTTGGGGGTCACCAGTAGTGAAAACTGTTGAAAATCAGCCAAACAAACTCTGTTTGTTTGCAGCAAGGGGAAAAAAAATCACTCTTGTTCCCAAGGAAGGGGTGAAAATCCCAACAAAGAGGCAACAGGGAGGTGCCTTAAGCGAAATTATTTGCCAACACTGCCTCCCACCATTCTTTTAAAAGTTCTTTGAAGAAAACGATGAGTTGGGAAATTATTATTATTATTATTATTATTGTTATTATTATTATTATTATTTTGTAACCCCTTGGAAGGGTCTCAGTGTAGGAAGGATGGCTGGTGATGTCATTTTTGCCTTCCTGGGGTCTTTTTTTCTTTTCCACCTCTCTTTTAAGCAAAAGTGTGAGGTGTTAACCTTTGAAGAAATGTCGGGTCTCCCCTGGAGCGGAGAAGATGCTTGCTCAGTTTTTGAAACTCTGATTCTAGGTGGGTTTTTAAATTATTATTATTATTATTCTTTTTTTTTTCTTAGCATCGCCAGGAATAAGGGAAAAACATTATCAATTTGCAGATGGAAGCACGGACACGCATGTAAATGAACACGCCTTGCTATCTCACAAGGGAACTTCGACCACGCCTCCGATCCAGAGCCTAAAATTACTTAACCGCGGAAGCCATTGTTAAGTAAAGTGAGAATAACAGCTAATTTAATTGGCTGGTTGGCATCAAAGGCTTGCGGGAAAAACCAGTTCTCCTTATTTGAAAGGGATGGTAGGAAACAGGAGGTGGGCGAAAGCGTCACCGGGATTACAGATCACAACTTGGAAAGGAGTTGTTTGGCCCTGTTTGGGTGTTTGTTCCTTCCCTGCAAATGTTGGGTGTCAGAAAAGCTAGAGGGCACCAGGTTGGGGACTGTAACCCTTGGTGCATAAGCACTCAGTGAGTATTGGAAGAGAGGACAAATGGCTGTCCAGTCTCTTCTTGAAAACCTCCAGTGTTGGAGCCCTCACAACTTCTGGTGGCCAGCTGTTCCACTGGTTAATTGTCCTCACTGTCAGGAGGTTTCTCCTTAATTCCAGGTTGCTTCTCTCCTTGGTTAGTTTCCATCCATTGTTTCTCATCCTTCCCTCTGGTGCTTTGGTGAACAGCCTGACCCCTTCTGCCTTTTGGCAGCTGCTCAAATACTAGAACACTGCTATCCTGTCTCCCCTGTTTCTTCTTTTCTTTAGACTAGCCAAACCCAAGTCCCGCAGCCGTTCTTCGTATGTTTTAGTCTCCAGGCCTTGGATCATCTTAGTTGCTCTTCTCTGAATTCTTTCCAAACGCTCAACATCTTTTTCGTGATAGGGTGACCAAAACTGGCTGCAGTATGCCAGGTGTGGTCTTACTAGGGTTTTACAAAGCGGTACTAATACTTCACGTGATCTTGATTCAATGCCTCTGAAAAGAAGGCTCTTCTCTTTGTCAAGGCTTTGGGTCGTCCTGGAGGCCCCCATTATCTGCCAGGTCTTCGGAAACATCTCCAAAGTGAGATGGCCAGGTGACATTATCAGGTGGCAGTTTGTGGGAAAGACGCTTCAAACGTCACTCCTCATAATCTAAAGCAGGGGTAGTCAACCTTGGCTCTTTTATGACTCGTGGACTTCAGCTCCCAGAATTGAAGTCCACGAGTCATAAAAGAGCCAAGGTTGACTACCCCTGATCTAAAGGAACCAGAAAGCTGACTAGGAGAAGACACAGTTAGAAGATGTTCTCTGGGCATGTCATCTCCCACAAGACCATGACCCAGGAGAGTCAGGCCTGCGTTGACTCATCTCGAGGACCTGTTCTTGACGTCAGAGCAAAAGCATTTGCAGTTCTGCAGGCACCAGGACTGGAATTTCAGGATGTCTCTGGACATGTAAAGCAGAGATCCTCCAACCTTTCTAGGCTGATGGGGGCATTCGGACTTCCTGAAAAAAGTTCTGGAGCTTAGGACGAGGACATGATAAAGAGCATGGGGTGGTTTTCCAGATTCCTGGTCTACTTTAAGTGGTTTCTTGACATTATTCCCTCCCAAGAGCTAACCAAGTTTGATCTGGGTTAGGTTGGAAGCTCAAGATCAGCCAGCTGTTGACAGCTGCGAAGGCACACGGAGAGGACTGTGCTAAGTCAGAGAGCAATATTTCCGCCTTGGCGGATTGTAAATTTCATTCTTCACCCGAGAAGCAACATTCTTAGCAGATGTATTGTTTAAACTACCAATTGCTCAGCTCTCTGATTCGGTAACAATTTTTTCCTCCTGTCAAAATAAAACAAAAGCTCGTGCTTTAAAAAAAAAAATATTGTCCTATAGGGAAGGCCAGAAGGGAGATGAGCCCAGTCTTTCTTCAGAAAAAGTCATCCAGGACTGTTGTTGAGTAAGAAACTGGTCAGACAAGCGATGAATCAGCTCTTAATTATGAAACGGGTCATATTTTTATGCCCGTTTCACAGGTGGGAAGACAGGTTGGTCAAGCAGCTTGAGCTTTTTGGCCAATCCAGCCTGGTGATTCAAAGGTGTGGAGCAGCACCAACAGGTGTCCAATCGCGTGATCTGCTTGTGGCATCGGATTCCCCAAAAAAAGGAATCCGAAAGCCACCCCCGTGATTCCACAAGTAATCCGCCACCTTCTTGGTGACTCAGGAAATTCTCCCAGGGAGAGAAGACCATCAAGGTGGAAGATTCTGAAAGATGTTTAGGAGGAGCTGTTGGGTTCCTCCGAGGACTTTTCAACGGGAGCAAGTAGGTTTAACTAGCGGTCAGTCCCACCCCATCCTCCAGGTTTTTGCAGTCTATTTAGGGACCACCCTCTTGATATTAGGAGAGTCGCTCATATTCTCCAGGAAGCCCATCATGGTCCAAAGACTTGGGATTCGTCCACCAGATATCTGGATGCAACCAGGCAATCCCCACTTGGCTCAGCTTCGCAGCAGCCCCCAAAGCTTCAGCACTCCCAATTTCAAGCAAGTAGAACCCATTCTTAAGTTCTGCCCATCCTCCCAGATGCCCAGAAATGAGATTTCCCCCCCTGATTCTCTTATCTTTGTTAGTTATCCTCAAAACTGGGCTAATTTTATAGCTTGCAAGAGGCAGGGAGAAGCAAACCACACCTCTGTCTCCCTCTTGTGGCAGGAGAGAATAATTGCAGCTGCATTCAAGAGATGCCAACGTTGATCTCTCTCTCTCTCTCTCTCTCTCTCTCTCTCTCACACACACACACACACACACAGCCCAAATTTGTTACAAAAATCAACTTGACTGAAAGCCATCCCTACGATCAATTTTGGCACATTTGAAAAAATAGACACAATCAGCTTTTCCATCTCGGACAATCAACTCCCAACTTTGACTATCCTGGGAATGAACAGAAGGGTGGGGGGGAGAAGCAGCATGTAACTAGCCAGTGTTAGTTCTGAGTATTTCTGACTAGAAAACCTCTAAGGTCCCTTTCAACTGTTAAGTCTATTAATTCTAATCTGTTCATTCTACTGTTTTTCTATCATTAATAATATTCTATTGATGTTATTCTGTTAATTAACCAGTGGAACGGCTTGCCTCCAGACGTTGTAGGTGTTCCAACACTGGAGGATTTTATGAAGAGATTGGACAGGCACTTGTCTGGGTCTCCTGCCTGAGCAGAGGGTTAGGACTAGATGACCTCCAAGGTCCCTTCCAGCTTTGTCATTCTGCATTTTTTTCCTTCCTTCCTTCCTTCCTTCCTTCCTTCCTTCCTTCCTTCCTTCCTTCCTTCCTTCCTTCCTTCCTTCATCACTGAGGATTTCAAGAAGAGACTGGACAGCCACTTGTCTGGAATGGTATAGGGTCTCCTACTTGAGCAGGGGGTTAGACTAGAAGACCTCCACGGTCCCTTCCAGCTCTATTCCAATATATATAGTTTGAAAGTTTCCCCTTTGTTTGCACCCCCAACTACAATGCAGAGTCAGTTTCTAAAAAGCTCCAATTTGGGGGACTCCAGTCGTGTGATCTTAATACTTTATGACGCCTACTAGGGGGAAAAGAACACAATTCTAGGTCTCAAAGGTAGAAACAGCCACAGACCCAACAGAGAATCTTTCTGAAGTTGCCAGACGTTTACTAACAGGTGTAGAACTAGTCGGGAAGGGAATGTTGGCCGTGGATAATGGGGCGCTCAGTCCTTAAGAGTGGCCCTCTGCAGCCGTGTCTCATCCGTGTATTCCACAGGTCCGTCTCCCGTTTCGCCAAGCAAAACGGTCCGCATGATGGCTTCGGTGACCGCGTAGGGATCACAGTTCGCAGCCGGCCGGCGGTCTTCAAAGTAGCCGCAGCCGTCTTGCCCCACTTGGCGAGGGATCCGGATGCTGGCGCCCCGGTTGGCCACTCCGGCCGAGAACTCGGTGATGCTGGAGGTCTCGTGCTGGCCGGTTAGCCTTCTGGTGTTGTCCTGGCCTCCTCGGGGATCGTACATCCGGATGTGATACTGGTGGCGTTTGCTCAGCCTTTCGATGGCGGTTTCGATGCACCTACGGAGGAGGAGAATGTGTAAGACAATTGCCGGTGGTGGAGTTAAGCATGCTATTAGCCCGGAATCATTTGTGTTCCCACAAAGGGTCCACGTTCAAACCCTCCTGGATTTTATCGACCTTTTATCTGGTGCCAATTGAATGTTGACTGGTCTGGAGGTTGACAAATGTAGAGAAAAACCCAAAATCAAAGTTTCATTTTGTTTCCCCCACCTCAAGCACAAAGTCCAGAAGTGGTTTCCAAGAAGAAACAAAAGCCATTTTTCTTTCTTTCATCCAAACAGATAGTTTAGCCCTCTCTGCTAACTCCATCAACTTTTGCAGCCATTGTGGGAATCAAAGTTGCCTTCCATTTTTGTGCATAATTTTGTTGCCGCCAACATATATAACATCAAAATTCCAATTCCACCCCCAAGTCTTTTTTCCCCATTAAACCCAAAAGAAAAGTTTCTGAATTAGGATGTGACTGACTCCTATTCCAACCTATATTTTAAACCAGGTGAAAATAAACCCCTTTGGGGATTTATGATTGTTGTAAGCTGGGCCATTCTCTCACCATTAATTGCTCTTCTAAGTTCAACTACTTACTTGATACCCCCTTTCTGCCGTGTTTCGTTGGTGCTGACGTTAGTATGGCATCCAGCCCCGTTCCAGTTGCCGGTCATCGGCTTAGGATCCAAGGTGGCCACGATGCCAAAATCTTCACAAACCCGATGTAAAATGTACCTCGCCATCCACAGGTGGTCGCCCATTTCAATGCCCACACACGGTCCCACTTGAAATTCCCACTGCAGGAATGCAAGGAGAAATCTGGTTATTAACAGGTTGCCACGGTGTATCTCTTGAGTAACTCTTCCACCCAACATAACAGGCCTAGGGAAGTGACGAACTGCAGCAAACCCACCAGCAGTTAGCATCCACCACACTAAATGTTCTCTGCAATTGGGTCTGGTTAATTATCAACAGAAGAGACTATTTGTACTCAGAGTTGAATTGTGGGGTCCTTGGGGCTTTCTGAGCTGGGGGGTTTTCTTGCAGACGTTTCATGACCCAACTAGGGAACATCATCAGAGCTAGTGGGTGTGACTTGCTCCCTGTTTATACCCAGTAGCTCTGAGCTGGGTTGTTTTCTTGCAGACGTTTCATGACCCAACTAGGTAACGTCATCAATGCGCTATGATGCAGCAAAGGATATGCCGAAGGGAATGGCAGGAGGAGAGATGGCAAAGCGGACCCTCCCCTCAAATCTTTTCGGGAAGCATTGTTGTAAAATACCTGAGACGGCATGACTTCAGCGTTGGTGCCGCAGATGTCCACACCAGCATACATGCAAGCTTTGTAGTGTGCTTCCACAACATCACGTCCGTACACTTTGTTGGCACCAACCCCACAATAATAGGGTCCTGGGAGAAAAGACAAGAGTTGCATTTGTGAGTAAATGCTCAAGACCCCCGGTGTCTTGCATGCTGCTAGTGGGTTTTCTCCTGTTTTATCTGCACAGAGATTTGATAAATCTCTGATAAATATAAATACAAAGAATCAGCTGTGTCTGCATCTTTCCGCAGTCCAGTTCAACTGTGCCACGCTGGTGAGCTGGGTTATGCCAGGGTTTTGACTTCTTTCGCTGAGTTGTGTTGTATGTGATGACTAAGCAGTAAGTGGAAATATATATATTTTTAGCTTTCAAAACGTTGGTTCCTACCACAGGCTTTACAGTGACAGGAGTTAGTCAAGAAGGAAGGAAAAGAGAGGAGAGAGAGACGGGAAGGGATAAAATAGATCAGTACAGAACAAAACAGAATAAGAATAAAATAGAAATAGAAATGAAATAGAAATGAAATAGAAATGAAATAGAGTAGAGTAGAGTAGAGTAGAATATGGAATAGAATAGAATAGAATAGAATAGAATAGAATAGAATAGAATAGAATAGAATAGAATAGAATAGAACAAGAGTTGGAAGGAATAGAATGGAGCAGAATAGAACAGAATAGAATAAGAGTTGGAAGGAATAGAATAGAATAGAACAGAATAGAATAGAATAGAGAATGAAATAATTAGAATAGAATAGAATAAGAATAGAATAGAACAGAACAGAATGCAGATTGAAATAATGAATGGAATGGAACGGAAAGAAGGAAGGAAGGAAGGAAGGAAGGAAGGAAGGAAGAAAGAAAGAAATTTGTTATTAATTCCAGATTATTTTTTCTTTCTTCCTGGGGAGGTACCTCTTGATTTAAATCCTTCCTGCCATATATATATATTCTCTCTCACCTAGGATCATTCTTCCCCAGTAGGTTATCAACTCTAACCTGCATTTACTTGTTCTTTTCCCATCACTAGCAATTTAAAAAAAAACAAGCCAGAAAAAAAAAATATGCATGGGGGGGGGGGAAGAAAAGAAAAGAATCAGGAAGAAAAGATTGCTCAACGAAACCAGTTCTCCGATGGCGCCTCTTGCGCAATGCTGGGTACAAGCAATGTCCTTGGGAGGGGAGAGGGAATTTCATGACAATTTTTTTCCATTGCGGTCTGCACTTTGGCCAGGTAGAGAGAGGGGGGAAAAAGAAAAAAAGATGGAATCTTAAAAAGTGGGATTTGATCTACGATTGATTGTACACTTGCTGCCCTGACCTATTCACCGAGGAAATCCCCCAGGGCGCAAGTCTTCCACAAGCACAGGCGGTCCTTGACTTACAACGGTTCATTTAGTGACCGTTTGAAGCCACAACAGTCCTGAAAAAAGTGACTTGAGACTTGGTGTTTTTCATCCTTTACGACCGTTGCAGCATCCCCATATAGTGATGTGATCAAAATTCAGGAGCTTGGCAACTGATTCATATTTATGACGGTCGCAATGTCCCCGTGTGTGTGTGTGTGTGTGTGTGTGTTTGTGTGTGTGTGTGTGTGTGAGACGTAATCCCCTTTTGTGACCTTCTGACAAGCAAAGTCAACGGGGGAAGCCAAACTCGCTTAAGAACCGTGTGACTAATTTAACGACGGGCGGTGATTCCCATAACGACGGTGGTAAGCCGGGTTGTACAAGGGGGCCCCATTCACGCAATAATGTCTCGCTTAGCGACAGAAATCCCGGGCTCAGTTGTGGCCGTAAATGGAGGACGAGAACAAAATCCTGCCTTTTGGGCCTGATCAGCTCCCCCCCCCCCCCCGTTCTCTCCATGGCAGTTTTTTTTTTTTTACCTTGTGGCCCCGGAAATCCGTTTTCAGGCCAGCCGTACGGCCGGCCGTCCATGCCCAGCAAAGTGTATTCCTGCTCCATTCCAAACCAGGGCTGGCTCTCTTTCACCAACTCCATGACTTGCTTGCAGGTGCTCCGAAAATTGGTCTCTGCGGGAGGGAAGATATGGAGAATTTGAACCCAGAACTTTAGAATAGGAATGGAACAGAACAGGGTAGAAAATAGAATAGAACTTAGAATAGAACTTAGAATAGAATAGAATAGAATAGAATAATGATAGAATAGAATAATGATAGAGTAGAATAGAATAGAATAGAATAGAATAGAATAGAATAGGGAATAGAATAGAATAGGGAATAGAATAGAATAATAAGAATAAAATAGAATAGAATGGAATGGAAGGGAAGGGAAGAGAAGAGAAGAGAAAATAGGCAATAGAAGAGAAGAAGGAATAGAATAGAATACAATAGAATAGACAGAGTTCTCCTCCTTTCCTCCTCCTCCTCCTCCTCCTCCTCCTCCTCCCTCAAAACCCCACTCACTTCTAGCACTGATGGTGCTACCTAGTTGGGTCATGAAACGTCTGCACGGAAACCACCAAACTCAGGGAGCACCCAGGACCTCACAGTAGTCCCTCTTCTTCCTCTCCATAACCCCCCTTTCCTTCTAGCTCTGATGATGCTACTTAATCAGGTAATAAAATGTCTGCAAGAAAACCACCAAGCTCAGCACCCAGGATCCCACAGTCCTCCTCCTCCTCCTCCTCCTCCTCCTCCTCCTCCCTTCTGGCACTGATAACGTTCCCTAGCTGGGTCATGAAACGTCTGCAGAGAAACCACCCAGCTCAGACAGCACCCAGGACCCCAGAAAGAGCCTCTCCTTCGATCTATTTCAGCAAAGCGGAAAGGCCGGGGCAGAGAAAGGGATGAAGAGGGGAACATTCAGAGAAAAACCCTTACCAGCCGGTTTCCTGTTGTACTTCAGAACCTCACACAATACCAGCTTGTTGGGGTCCAAGCAAAACGGGTCTCGGAACATCTTCACGGGGATTAAGAACATGTCGCTATTGGACCCTTCGGATTGTCCCGTGCTGGAGCCATCGAAATTCCATTCTGAAAGATCTGCAGGATAGTTGAAGCACAACAGAGTTAGAAGGGACCCGGGAGGTCTTCTAGTCCAACCCCCAGCTCAGGCAGGAGACCCGATCCCATTCCAGACCAAGGGCTGTCCAATGTCTTCTTTAAAAAAAACTCCCCAGGGTCACGTGATCGAAATCCGGCCGCTTGGCAACTGACTCGTATTTATGACGGTTGCCGTATCCCGGGGTCACGTGATCCCCTTTTGCGACTGTCTGACCGGCAAAGTCAATGGGGGAAGCCCGGTTCGCTTAACAACCATGCGGCTATCAACTGCCGTGATTCACTTAGTGACGGTGACAAGAAAGGTCGTAAAAGGGGGCAAAATGGGCGTAAACCAATGTCTCGTTTAGCGACAGAAATTTTGGGCTTAATTACGGTCGTAAGTCGAGAACTACCTGTATTTGTCTGAAACAACTTACTAAAAGGGGGTTTTGAGCTCTCGGGAAAGTTCCCGGGCTTGGAGAACGAGAGATGCGCAATGGTGGATGAGGGGAAAAAACAGAATAGAATAGAAAATAGAATAAAATAGAATAGAGAATAGAAAAGAATAGAATAGAATAGAGAATAGAGAATAGAGAATAGAGAATAGAATAGAACAGAATAGAACATATAATAGAGTAGAACAGAATAGAATAGAATAGAATAGAAATAGAATAGAGTAGAATAGAGAATAGAATAGAATAGAATTGAATAGAAAATAGAATAGAATAGAACAGAGTAGAGTAGAATAGAATATAGAATAAAATTTGAATAGAATATAGAATAAAATTTGAATAAAATAGAGTAGAGTAGAGTAGAATAGAATACAAATAGAATAGAGTAGAATAGAGAATAGAATAGAATTGAATAGAAAATAGAATAGAATAGAACAGAGTAGAGTAGAATAGAATATAGAATAAAATTTGAATAAAATAGAGTAGAGTAGAATAGAACAAGAGTTGGAAGGGACCTTGGAGGTCTTCTAGTCCAACCCCCTGCTCAGGCAGGAAGCCCCAGACCCTTTCAGACAAATGGTTGTCCAATCTCTCCTTAAAAACGTCCAGGGTTGGAGCATCCACAAGTTGATGTGAATAAAACGATGAGGTGGACCAAGTTCAACCTCACCTTCGATGCAGCTTGGTTCCTGGGTCATGGTTTTGGTTTTACAGCGAAGGCCTTCTCCGGTTCCATCTATCCAAATGTAGGTGGCCAACACTTTCTTCCCTTGGGGTAGCTTCATGTACTGGTCTCTGACCCCCTTGTTGAGCTTGGAACTGTGTGACACAGACATGGTGGCAATCTGGAGAAGAAAAAGCAAGATGCCTTCAAAGCCAGGTTCACAACCACGAGCACGCACATCCAGCTTTTCTCCAAGGTGAATCCGTTAAGAATCGACTCCAGTTTGAGCCTCAACCCCAGGGGTCTTCCAACTTGGCCCTTTTATGACTTGTGGACTTCAACTCCCAGCATTCCTCAGCCAGCCTGCCTACTGGCTGAGGAATTCTGGAAGTTGAAGTCCACAAGTCATAAAAGGGCCAAGTTGGAAGACCCCTGCTCAACACAATCCTGTAACACGCCTAAATTCAAGAGGTGGCTTCGGCACTCTCAGGGTGGGCAAGTGTCCCGTTCCCCTCCCCAGCCTTATTTTCACAACAACCCAGTGGAGTAGGTCAGCCTGGGAAAGCTTCGGGACTATGGGAAGCTTCAAACCTAATTTTCCCAAAGCCTGCCTGGCTCTANGGAGAGAGAGAAAGAGAAGGGGAGACAGAGGGAGAGAGAAAGAGGAGGGAGAGAGAAAGGGGGAGAGAGAGAAAGAGAGAGAGAACGAGAGAGAGGGGGAAAGAGAAAGAGAGAGGGGGAGAGAGAAGGAGAGAGAAAGAGGAAGAGAGAGAGAAAGAGAGAGAGGGGGAGAGAACGAGAGAGGGGGGGAAGAGAGAAAGAGAGAGTGAGAGGAAGAGAGAAAGAGAGAGGGAAAGAGAGAGAGAAAAGTGTCAACTTTGCATCAGAATGGAATTTCATTCTGGGTTGTTGTTTAAACCCGGAAAAAGATTTGAAAAGGATTGCAGGATCAAGTAATGGCGGATTTGGTTAAGCACGCTGTGCAAATCCAGCCGTTTAAACGGGAACACCTAACCAGGCCACATTTTACAGCTTCGGATTCTGGGCGATGTGGTTTGTGATTCAGCCGGGCACCAGGAAATGCTCGGTGGTAATCACCACACACAAACACACACACACACACACACACACACCGGGAAGTGGAAAAACAAACAGTGTTATCCGAAGTCCAACTGAGAGGTTGAAAGAAAAGGAAAGTCAGAATCAACGGACAGAGCAATCTCCAAGCTTTCAGCACCTACTACAGAATGGGCCACCAAGTTGGCAATGCTGCAAAAAAAAAAAGAAGAAGAAGGGAGGAATGAGGAGAGAAAGAAAGATAACACTCGTTTAGCATATGTAAAAAGCTATCTGAATATTTACATCTATCGCTCCCTGGAGGGCATAAGAGACAGATTAGGAACAGTACTAAGAAAGGAGAATATTCGTAGCTCAGGGTTGCAAATGAGGGGGTCCTTGGTGCTCTCTGAGCTTGGTTGTTTCCTTGCAGATGTTTCATGACCCAAATAGATAACATCATCAGTGCTAGAAGGAAGTGGGGTTTGTGAAGAGGAGGAGGATGAGGATTGTGGGATCCTTGGTGCTCTGAGCTTGTTTTCTTGCAGACAGTTACATGACCCAAACTAGGTAACATCATCGGTGCCACCGCCACCGCTAGGAACCAGATTGTTAAACTTAGCAGAGGCACATGTTAAAATGGGCTTTTGTGGCAGGTTAAACACAGTGCCTTAGCTCCATTTTCTTACTCCCTCTGCAAAGCAGGGTGTAACCTGTTTGCTCAGCGTGGGAACCCGAGGCTTCGAATCTGTTTGCAAGCTACTCCATCAACAAAAGACCCAACCAATGTTGTCGGTTTGTCGGGCCTCCTTCCAGGTGCACCTCAAGAGAAGTGGTGACAGGAGAGATTCCTTCTCACCCACCCACCTATTTGCCTCCATGCCAGTTCCCCATCATCAAAGGCCAAGGCACCCCCTAAGTGAAGCTCCCCCCCATAAGTGGCCTAAGTTAACCTCCGAACAAAACAAACAAGCCCACCGGCCTTTTGACGATTAAAAATCATAACATTGTTGGGGTTTTAAACTCTTCTTCTTGGGATTAAGCAGGATTCACCTGTCGTCCTTCCCAACAGAGCTTCGGACAAGGCATTTAGATTATTTACAGGAAGATGTTGAATAGAATAATAATTTTGCATTCTTTTCTTTTTTTTTTAAAGCAGAGATAGCAAATAACACTTGTGGAGGCTTTAAGAGGACAAGGTTTGGGGGCAGCCCTAAGAGACTGTGCAAGTTGACATGGTAGGAAAGGTGCTAGTTCTTGGGGGGGAGAAGGGGGGGCTACCCCAGCTTTCTAAAATTCCCTCTGCAATCTTTTAGCATCTAGCTCAGAGTTGCATCATCCAGGCTGACGTAGCAGACGTTAGTAGTTTGTAGTTTGAATTCCGTTTATGCAACTAGAGAGAGGGAAGGAGGGAGGGGAGGGAGAGGGAGAGGGAAGGAAAGAAAGAAAGAGACAGAGACAGAGGGAGAGAGAGGGAAGGAGGGAAGGAAAGAGAAAGAGAGAGAAAGAGAAAGGGAGGCAGAGGATATGAGAGAGAAAGAGAGAGGGGGGGAAAGAGGGAGGAGGAGAGGGAAGGAAAGAGAAAGAAAGAGAAAGAGAGAGGCAGAGGGAGAAGGAGGGAGGAGAAAGGGGGAGGGAAGGGGAGAGGGA
>NW_015392187.1:2811-12935 GCF_001527695.2 Protobothrops mucrosquamatus | reverse complement strand
CATCTGAGCAATCAACTTCCCTAAAAAAAAATAATGGATCCTCTTTCGTCAAACTTTGATCCCCGTTCGATCAACAGTGAGAACAATTAAATCAGCGCAACGGAAGTGGCCTCCAGAAGTTGTGGGAGGTCTTTAAAAAGAGACTGGACAGCCACTTGTCTCAAATGGTCTAGGGTCTCCTGCTTGAGCAGGAGGTTGGGCTAGAAGACCTCCAAGGTCCCTTCCAACTCTGTCGTTCTGTTATTAAGCTATGATGTTGCTTTTCAAAAGACTAGGAACGTAAATAAAATCATGAGTTAGAACAATTCATGGTTGGAACGGCTTGCCTCCGGAGGCTGTGGGCGCTCCAACGCTGGAGGTTTTTAAGAGGAGATTGGACTGCCATTTGTCTAGACTTGTATAACTTGAGCAGGGGGTTAGACTAGAAGACCTCCGTGGTCCCTTCCACATCTGTTATTTTCCACCTCTCCATATCTATCTGAGGTCCATCCATGTGACTGATTATAAGGTGGATTGCTTGCTTTGCCTGTGTGAGCCGAGCCTGGGTGGCTTGCCAGCCATGGTTTAAAGTTAATCCTGAGATATGAGTGTTGTATCTGGTTCTGCAAACCGACTGGCTTGAGTTCACACAACCGCCTTCAAGCAGGGCCGTGAAAACCTTAGCAGCTCTAGTAACCTAGGTGAGCATTCTCTGTGGTCTTATCTGCTGGGCTTGATTCATGTAGCCTTCATCATGCCCTGTACATCTAACGAAGTCCAGTAAGTCAGTAACCGGGTGTTGTGTGAAAATGCCTCCGCTGCCTTTTGTGGGTACGTGTATTTCCTCAGCTCCCTCTAAAAGGCTAGAGTTGCCAGGATATAGAAGTTATCAGCATATCAAGGACACGGAGTCCAGAAAATTATTTAACAGTGCTGAAAGAACAAATCAAATCTTGAAATTGCAGCTGTGGATGGCTGATAAACGCATATTCGTTGATAATATTTCCACTGACCTATCACTGCGGGACTCCATAAAAGGACTTCTAAAATAGTCTCATTGTCCTTGAATTGTTGAGCTGTTTTTGAATCAAATTCCGACTCCTCCTTCCCCTCTCACACCAGTTTGCACCTTTTATATTGATATTGATATCTTTTAGATTTCATTGCTATCCAAATTCAACTCTGCACCTTCTAAGAATTTTACTTAGCAGAAAGAACGTCCCATAATTTGGAAGGAAAAACCCAAGCATGTAGGTGAAATAGTTAATCCAAAGGTTAGAATAGAATAGAATAGAATAGAATAGAATAGAATAGAATAGAATAGAATAGGAGTTGGAAGGGACTTTGGAGGTCTTCTAGTCCAACCCCCTGCTCAAGCAGGAGATCCTATACTGATGTCCTATATAGGACAAGGAGCAACGGATGGAAACTAATCAAGGAGAGAAGCAACCTAGAACTAAGAAGAAATTTCCTGACAGTGAGAACAATTAACCAGTGGAACTACTTGCCTCCAGAAGTTGTGAGTGCTCCATCACTGGAGGTTTTCAAGAAGAGACTGGACAGCCACTTGTCTGAAATGGTACAGGGTTTCCTGCCTGAGCAGGGGGTTGGACTAGAAGACCTCCAAGGTCCCTTCCAACTACTCTACTCTACTCTACTCTACTCTACTCTACTCTACTCTACTCTATTCTCTATTCTATTCTATCATTCCAGACAAGTGGCTGTCCAGTCTCTTGGTCCAAAGCACAACCGGATAGCACCAAGTTCTTACGTCTGTGAATGAGGTATTGCCCTTGTGGAATTCCCACCAGCTCACTTTTCACTACTAACCGCTCTCAGGAAATTAGTTTGGCAGATTTTAGCAAACTGCTTTGAGAGGCAGAGCACAAGGCAGATCAAGTCTTTCCGAGAACACAACCTGCTCGTCACTTTCCAACAGTCTCAACACGGAGTCCTATCTCAGTCAGTCACCAGGAACAAGGTTTATTCTTCCAAGCTTATGAGCTCCTCCTGGAGCCCATTTTCAGGGAACTTCTTTCTCTCTCTCTCTCTCTCTCTCTCTCTCTCTCTCTCTCTCTCTCTCTCTCTCTCTCTCTCTCTCTCTCTCCCCCTCTCTCTCCCCTCCTCNCATCTGAGCAATCAACTTCCCTAAAAAAAAATAATGGATCCTCTTTCGTCAAACTTTGATCCCCGTTCGATCAACAGTGAGAACAATTAAATCAGCGCAACGGAAGTGGCCTCCAGAAGTTGTGGGAGGTCTTTAAAAAGAGACTGGACAGCCACTTGTCTCAAATGGTCTAGGGTCTCCTGCTTGAGCAGGAGGTTGGACTAGAAGACCTCTAAGGTCCCTTCCAACTCTGTCGTTCTGTTATTAAGCTATGATGTTGCTTTTCAAAAGACTAGGAACGTAAATAAAGTCATGAGTTAGAACAATTCATGGTTGGAACGGCTTGCCTCCGGAGGTTGTGGGCGCTCCAACGCTGGAGGTTTTTAAGAGGAGATTGGACTGCCATTTGTCTAGACTTGTATAACTTGAGCAGGGGGTTAGACTAGAAGACCTCCGTGGTCCCTTCCACATCTGTTATTTTGCACCTATCCATATCTATCTGAGGTCCATCCATGGGACTGATTATAAGGTGGACTGCTTGCTTTGCCTGTGTGAACCGAGCCTGGGTGGCTTGCCAGCCATGGTTTAAAGTTAATCCTGAGATATGAGTGTTGTATCTGTTTCTGCAAACTGACTGGCATGAGTTCACACAACCACCTTCAAGCAGGGCCGTGAAAACCTTAGCAGCCCTAATAACCTAGGTGAGCATTCTCTGTGGCCTTATCTGCTGGGCTTGATTCATGTAGCCTTCATCATGCTCTGTACATCTAACAAAGTCCAGTAAGTCAGTAACCGGGTGTTGTGTGAAAATGCCTCTGCTGCCTTTTGTGGGTACGTGTATTTCCTCAGCTCCCTCTAAAAGGCTAGAGTTGCCAGGATATAGAAGTTATCAGCATATCAAGGACACGGAGTCCAGAAAATTATTTAACAGTGCTGAAAGAACAAATCAAATCTTGAAATTGCAGCTGTGGATGGCTGATAAACGCATATTCGTTGATAATATTTCCACTGACCTATCACTGCGGGACTCCATAAAAGGACTTCTAAAATAGTCTCATTGTCCTTGAATTGTTGAGCTGTTTTTGAATCAAATTCCGACTCCTCCTTCCCCTCTCACACCGGTTTGCACCTTTTATATTGATATTGATATCTTTTAGATTTCATTGCTATGCAAATTCAACTCTGCACCTTCTAAGAATTTTACTTAGCAGAAAGAACGTCCCATAATTTGGAAGGAAAAACCCAAGCATGTAGGTGAAATAGTTAATCCAAAGGTTAGAATAGAATAGAATAGAATAGAATAGAATAGAATAGGAGTTGGAAGGGACTTTGGAGGTCTTCTAGTCCAACCCCCTGCTCAAGCAGGAGATCCTATATTGATGTCCTATATAGGACAAGGAGCAACGGATGGAAACTAATCAAGGAGAGAAGCAACCTAGACCTAAGAAGAAATTTCCTGACAGTGAGAACAATTAACCAGTGGAACTACTTGCCTCCAGAAGTTGTGAGTGCTCCATCACTGGAGGTTTTCAAGAAGAGACTGGACAGCCACTTGTCTGAAATGGTATAGGGTTTCCTGCCTGAGCAGGAGGTTGGACTAGAAGACCTCCAAGGTCCCTTCCAACTACTCTCCTCTCCTCTCCTCTCCTCTCCTCTCCTCTCCTCTACTCTACTCTACTCTACTCTACTCTACTCTACTCCCTATTCTATTCTATCATTCCAGACAAGTGGCTGTCCAGTCTCTTGGTCCAAACCACAACTGGATAGCACCAAGTTCTTACGTCTGTGAATGAGGAATTGCCATGGTGGAATTCCCACCAGTTCACTTTTTACTACTAACCACTCTCAGGAAATTAATTTGGCAGATTTTAGCAAACTGCTTTGAGAGGCAGAGCAGAAGGCAGATCAAGTCTTTCCGGAGAACGCAACCTGCTCGTCACTTTCCAACAGTCTTAACACGGAGTCCTATCTCAGTCAGTCATCGGGAACAAGGTTTATTCTTCCAAGCTTATGAGCTCCTCCTGGAGCCCATTTTCAGGGAACTTCTCTCTCTCTCTCTCTCTCTCTCTCTCCCTCCCTCCCTCCCTCCCTCCCTCCCTCTCTCTCTCCAGATCCAACACAGTCTACAGAAGCTTTTCTCCCAAGCAGAGAGAGTCTGTGAAGACTAAGAAGAACAAGGGTGGTTCTGCCTTCACCTTGTGGGGCAGGTACAACAAACATTGAAAGCCCGGGTTGAAGGTGTCCCCTCCAAGGATACACCAAGGAACAGGATGGTGTGGAGCCTGAAGCAAAGTAAACGCCATTCTTTGATATTGGCAAAAGTTCAGTGAGATTACATCGCAGAAGAACGATGAGGTTTTGCAACCGGCCCAGAGATAGACGTGACCTTTGAGGAGAAAGGGCTTCAGAAGTGGGTGAGGGGTAGTAATCTTAGAGAGCTGCAGTTAATAACAGGATAACAGAGTTGGAAGGGACCGTGGAGGTCTTCTAGTCCAACCCCCTTGCCCAAGTAGGAGAACCTGTACCGTTTTAGACAAATGGCTGTCCAGTCTCTTCTCAAAATCCTCCAGGGATGAAGTACCCACAACTTCTGGAGGCCAGCTGTTCCACTGGTCAATTGTTCTCACTGTCAGGAAATTTCTCCTTAGTTCTAGGTTGATTGATTCGTTTTTCATCCATCGCTTCTTGTCCTGCCCTCAGGTGCTTTGGAGAATTGCTTGACGTCAGTAAAACAAGGACCCAGATAGTTTGGGGGGCAAGATGCTGACTGTAAACCGCTTAGAGATGGCTGTAAAGCCCCGTGAAGCGGCATATAAGTCTAAGCGCTATTGCTATTGCTATCCTTCTCACAGTTGGGTGGGTGGGTGGAGTTGTCGGCAGTTGTCCCAGTCAACTGCAACCTCCAAAGCATGCCATTTTGGGACAAGGTGCAACTTGGAGATGCAGAGAATGGCTTCTTGTGTTTGATTTGGAGCTGGCTTTTCATGAGTGGAAGGAGCAGAGGGAGGCACCTCAGGCTAAAACAGGTAGGCCACCGAGAGCAACACTAACCCACAGACTGGCTTCAGCGTTTCTGCAATCTAGCGTCCGATGTTTTGCAACCTGACGCTGGAAACCAGACCTTGCGTTTCGGTGGAATAACTGTCTTTTCCTTAAGCTCAACTCTCGGATGCTAGAAGGATGTTGCCTTGAGTCCAAAATATTAAACCACCTTGTCTTTTTGTCATGGCTGGCTGGCTATGACCTCAGGGCGGAGAACTTTGCAATCCAAGCTGCTAATGCTCAGAGTGGAACATGGCCTGAAGGCACAACCCAGCCTGTTGTCGAAGAGATATAGCTTTTTTTTTCTTCTTCCTGGAAAGGTGAAATCATCTTACATTTCCTTACTTAACGATCCTTAGGATAGTTCAGCAGCAGCCAGACGGCCACCGGAATCCAGAGTTTCTTTCTTTCTCCACCCACCCACCCCCCGTTTCAAATTTGTATTAGCTTATCAAGATATAAAATACAAAGGAAAATAAAAATAATGGGAAACTAGATTAATAATAATAATAATAATAATAATAATAATAATAATAATAATAATAATAATAATAATAATAATAATAATAATAATTAATAATAATTAATAATAATAATAGTAAAGTTGGAAGGGACCTTGGAGGTCATCTAGTCCAACCCCCTGCTCAGGCAGGAAACCCTATACCATTTCGGACAAATGGCTGTCCTGTCTCTTCTTAAAAACCTCCAGTATTGGAGCATTCACCGCTTCTGGAGGCAGGCTGTTCCCCTGGTTAATTGTTCTAACTGTCAGGAAGTTTCTCCTTAGTTCTAGGTTGCTTCTCTCCTTGGTTAGTTTCCATCCGTTGCTTCTTGTCCTGCCTTCAGGCGCTTTGGAGAATAGCTTGACTCCCTCTTCTTTGGGGCAGCCCCTGAGATACTGGAATACTGCTATCATGTCCCCCCTCGTCCTTCTCTTCATTAAACTAGACAGACCCAATTCCTGCAACCGTTCCTTATATGCTTTAGCCTCCAGTCCCCTGATCATCTTTGTCGCTCTTCTCTGCACTCTTTCTAGAGTCTCAGCATCTTTTTTACATGGTGGTGACCAAAACTGGATGCCGTATTCCAAGTGTGGCCTTACCAAGGCCTTGTAAAGTGGTATTAACCCTTCACTAGGGGAAAGAAAAAGAAAAAAAAACTGTTGTAAACATCTGATGTTTTCTAATCCCACGGCATGAGGTTCACTAGGGATGGGGACTATTCGACAAACTTGCTGACATTAAAACGTGAAGAGGAACTTCACATGGGCCGAGTCCCTCAGCTGACGAACGCTGGACTCCTCCGTGAGGAACTGATCTAACTGACTGGTTAGATCATCTCTTGAGAGACTAGGAAAAGAGAATTTGAGTCAAGCTCTGAGATCAGCAGCTCCGGACTGACTAATTAATTAATTTGACTTGTAGGCCGACCGATTATTGCCCAGTGGCTAGGTTGGCTAGCAACCCTGCCTGTTTTCTTCCATCAATGAGTCACCAGAAAGAAGTTGCTCAAGAAGAAGTGTTGGAGTTTTGCTAAGCCATGTTTTCTCAGACTTGCTTCGTTGGCTGAAACAACCCTGGACAAATGATGACAACACACCAGGCCTTCATCCAGGACTTACAAACGGCAGGGCTTGAGTTTGTGCGACTTCCAAACCTTGATGCTTCACCCTCCAAGGCAGTGGTTCTCAACCTGTGGGTCGGGACCCCATTTGGGGTCGATTGACCATTTCACGGGGGTCGCCAAGCAAGGCTGTCCGCCATTTTTTTTGTCCGCCATTTTTTTTGTCCGCCATTTTTTTCTCCTTTTCCGGCGGGTGCCTTACCTCCCTTGGGCTGGGCCAGCTGGTGGTCGGCCTGCTCCGTCTCTGCCGCTTGCCAGCTACGCCTCGGCCGGCACAGGGGGCGGAACCATGCATGCACGGCGCTCCCGGGCAGGGAAAGTCCTCGACTTACGACCGGTTGGGTAGTCCTCGACTTACGACCGGTTTAGTCCTCGACTTACGACCAGTTTAGTCCTCGACTTACGACTGGTTGGAGTTGCGGCATTAAAAAGGTTGAGAACCACTGCTCCAAGGGTTCAGAGAAGAGCAGCAAAGATGATGAGGGGACTGGAGGCTAAAACATAGGAAGAACGGTTGCAGGAACTGGGTATGTCTAGTCTAGTGAAGAGAAGGGCCCAGGGGAGACGTGACAGCAGCCTTCTAATATTTGAGGGGCTGTCACAGAAAAGGGGGGGGGGACAACCTATTTTCCATAGGACCTGAAGGCCAGATAAAGAATAACAGATGGAAACTGTTCAAGGAGAGATTCAACCTAGAAATAAGGAGAGATTTTCTGACAGTGAGACGAATCAACCGAGTTGCCTTCAGAAGTTGTGGAAGCTTCATCGCGGGAAGGTTTCAAGAAAAGACTTGGACAGCCACTTGTCAGAAATGGTGTAGGGACAAGATTGGCATTTCTGAAAAGTGGTTTTATTTTTATCACTTTATAGTCCTGCAGAGGCGGTTCCGCCCGAGCTTAATCATTGTAGAAACCAATTTCGCCGAAAAGAAGCTTGCTAGACATTCTTCTGACTAAACCTCCATCAGGCTTCAACCGACCGGCTATTCCAGAGATTCCTCCAGCAGAGCTAAGGAGATTTGCTTAATCCTTTTACGATGTTTACACCTTCTGGGCCCACTGCTTCCTTGCCCTTTGGGTTTTCCCTAATCCAGTCAACCTTTATCCAGAGCTGGAAGGAAGTCGACGGAGGAATAGCAAAAGTTATTTGGACTGGGGGTGGGTGGGTGGGCGAACTGAAAGAATCCTTTGCAAATAGCCAGATGCCGTCCTTCAGTTTTTTGTTTTATTTTCTTTTTTTTACAAAGGGTAGACTTTGGTCTTTTGGGACGCCCAAGTTCCAGAATGTAAATTGTCTGCCCTCCTAACCCCTCCCCCATAATTTTGCTTTTGTTATTTGCAGAAAGCACCAAACCTGGGAGAAGATTAAATATATAAATTTATATAAATTTAAATAATAAATAAATAAATGAACTTTCCAGGTTTTTGCAGCTGGCCAGCTGACTTTCTGAAAGTCCTCCTGTATCTAGAACAGTTACAAGTGAAAAAAAAAATTCTACTTACCAAGGTGGAGGAGATTCAAAATCCTCTTTCTTTCTTTCTTTCTTTCTTTCTTTCTTTCTTTCTTTCTTTCTTTCTTTCTTTCTTTCTTTCTTTCTCTCCTTTCTTTCATCTTTTCCTTTCTTTCCTTTTCTTTCTCTTTCTTTTCTTTCTTTCTCTCTCTTTTTCTCTATCTGTCTCTACTATATCTATCTATTCTCTATCTCTATCTTTATCTCTATCTCTATTTATCCATCCATCTTCTATCTGTTCTCTACATTATTTCTACCTTTATTGCTATCTATCTGTCCATCCATCCATCCATCCATCCATCCAAATATCTACACAGTAATGGCATCTTTCTCGTTGGACATTCTACCGTACAAGGAAACTTGTCTTACTGTAAGATGGCAAAATAATAATAATAATAATAATAATAATAATAATAATAATAATAATAATAATAATAATAATAATAATAATAATAATAATAATAATAATAATAATAATAAATCAAGAGAGGTCTGGCACCACTTTTCCATCTCCAATTTTATTTAAAAAAACAACACCAGCTTTCTGAGCTGCCATTCACTTCATCATGGGTGAATGCTACATCTCACATAAGCTGACACTGTCAGAAAAGATATTTTGCTTGGTGGAAAGCTCTGGAGAACATCAAAGCTTGCACTTTGTTTCATCTCTCCTTGGCTAAACAAAGATCTGTCACTCCGGTCTGGACGTTGGACTTTGACTTCAGTGGGGTGTTTTTAGGGTTTGAGATAAGGGGTGGGACAGGAGGAACTTGCAACGGGGACTTGGCTTACAATGGGAACCCCAAAATGAGTTAGTGGCTGTTGAAAGGAGCCACCAGCAGTTGCCCCTCACGTTGTGATCCCAGAAACCCCGTTTTTGAGTCAGCAAAGCTTCCTTAATGCTGGGCAGCCCAGTTTGGGACCAGCAAGCAGGGGCCTTGTCTGAAACAGGCTCTCCTGCTTGAGCAGGGGGTTGGACTAGAAGACCTCCAAGGTCCGTTCCAACTCTCTTGTTATTCTGTTATTTTGACCTCCTAGAGAGACAGCGGAAGGTGTGGTTGCAGCCCAAATCATTTTGCCTTCTCCTTGGGTTCCTCCGACGGACCAGACTCTCATTCCACTCTGCATAATTACAGGTTCTTAAATGCTTCAACAAACCCAGATTCCACCCCCTTTAACCTTAGAGATCAAGACAAGAAGCTTAGTTATGGAGAGTTTCAAAAGCAAGGTCACTGCTCTGCTATTTATTGCATTTTTCTTCGGGGGAGAACAAACACCCAGCAACCGAGCCCGACGCATAATTCAGGACTCAGAAAAACAGACCTCTTGTGGAAAGCTCCCGGCTCCTTGAGAAGCTGAAGGAAAAAGGATCCTCGGCTTTGCCTAGCATAAATTCTCTTAAGGATGATCATTACCAGACCAGGCTGACCCAACCACCCACTGAGAACAGGGCAGCAAGTCCAGGCAGTATTCTTAAGCAGGAATAGAGAATAGAGCTGGAAGGGACCTCGGGGGTCTTCTAGTCCAGCCCCCTGCTCAAGTAGGAGAACCTACACCATCTCAGACAAGTGATCGTCTAGGGCAGGGGTAGGCAACCTTGGCTCTTTTATGACTCTTGGACTTCAACTCCCAGAATTCCTGAGCCAGCTTGGCTGGCTCAGGAATTCTGGGAGTTGAAGTCCAAGAGTCATAAAAGAGCCAAGGTTGCCTACCCCTGGTCTAGGGCCTCTTCTTAAGAATCTCCAGTGATGGAGATGCCTGGCTGAGGAATTCTGGGAGTTGAAGTCCACAAGTCACAAAGGGGCCAAGTTTGAAGACCCCCTGATCTAGAGGGATCAACTAGATGGCCTTGAGAATCCTCTA
>NW_015392187.1:0-1944 GCF_001527695.2 Protobothrops mucrosquamatus | reverse complement strand
TCTTCTTCTTCTTCTTCTTCTTCTTCTTCTTCTTCTTCTTCTTCTTCTCCTTCTTGTTCCTCTCCTCCTCCTCCTCCTTCCCCCTCCTCCTCCTCCTCCTCTTCTTCCTTCTTCTTCTTCTTCTTCTTCTTCTTCTTCTTCTTCTTCTTCTTCTTCTTCTTCTTCTTCTTCTTCTTCTTCTTCTTTCTTCTTCTTTTTTTTTTTGCGGGAGTGTGTGTTTGTGCTGACAGCATTTCCTCCCTGCTCTCTTGAAAAAGTCATAACTAAGCATGATCTTATTTCCCCCCCCCCCACACACACACCCCTGCTTACAAAACTGGATGGACTAATAAAGGGCGTCAGTGGCCCCTCAGCTGATGTTTGCAACTTTAAAAAGTTGGGCTGACTGCAAAGACAGCGGGAAGCACAACACACAGTTACAAAGCACTAAGAGGGAGACAGGTAACACGAAATCTCTTTTGAGCTGTGTTCGAGTCCTGCTGGCTTCAGAGAAATGTCTTGTTATTTGGCTTGGAAAAAGATGTTTGATGGAGAGCCAGGAAGGAAGGGAAGGCAGAGTGGGCGGGTCGAAACAGAACCGCCCAGCCCAGGGTTTGTAACCAGGAAGGATCCCAGTTTGATGTTTCAGATAGGAGAACGGGAGGAGGAAAACCCGGATTGCGTATCTAAGGGGACTCCAAACGCTTCCTCAAGCCAGTTTCGGGCTGCTTGGATGGGAGAGTCTTAGCCAATCATGTCGGCTCAACGCCTGGAGCGAACCCAGGATCGTCTCCTTGCCAGGAAGTCAAAGAAGAGCAGAAAAACGAATTAATTTTTTACTCTGGTGCAATCTTGTTCAATTAAAAGAGATAAGAAGAAAGGAGACAGCGGAACTCATTGCCACGAGAGGCGGAGATAGCTACTAAAAGGCTTTTAAAAAGGGATGGCAGTGCAATTCTGCAGAAAGTGAAGCTCTTTAGGAGACAGGGGTGCAGCCTAGAGGCTTTAAAAGCAATGCAGTTGCTGATGTTTCTCCTCTTTCTTTCGCTCTTTTGCTTCTCCCGATTCTCTTTTTTTATTTTTGTGGTTTTAACTCACAATTAAATTTAACGAGATCCGCCAGGCTATTGGGCTGGTCAGTTTCTCCCAGTGCATTTTCCTTGGATCCACTCAGGACAGTGTAATCACGGTGTCAATAAGATCTGACCTAGTTCCTAAATTCGACCCATTTGAATTAAACCTGCTTTCTCCTTTGCTCTCCATCTTCTTCTCGCCAGGGATGACCAAAATGTCAAGCCAGATAGGCCCCCCCCCGGGCCATTGCAGGCCACCAACAAACCATGATGGTAAAATGTTTTGCTGGTTAAGTTTCAGCCTGGGACAAAAAGCAGAGAAACCTGCTGGCAATTCCACCTAAGCCTTAATCGTTACAAATCTTTCTTTCTTTTTTTTTTTAAGCGCTTCGATTTTCTTAATCTCCGCTGGATCGGAGTTTGCTTCTCTCTGCAGCAAAATTCAAGAGGATTTATTCCACCGTTGTTGTTGTTTCCTGATCTACTGCTACAAAACGAACATTTCTGGGTTATTTTTTGGTCTAAGGATCTGTCGGTCAGGTTTCGAAAGCTTGCGAAGCTTAGCAAAACAAAGGACGGAGTGAAAAGCTTGCAACATCTGTGCTGTTGTTTTGCACCACTCTTCGCTGTCGCAGCTCCTGAGTCAGGCAGCCAATTTTAGGAGGATGTGTAATCTGTGCATTGTCAACACCAGCGACGACAGCCATCAAGCCTCACACACACACACCCATCAGTGCAGGAATCCGGATCAAACCTTCCTGAAAAGGTGATTATCTACTTTAAGTTTACTGGCTTTAAACACAACCAGTAAGAAGCAGCTTGCCGCCTCCCATCCCCGAAGTGTTTTTTTTACTATTTAGAGATTATTATTTTTTGGCCCTCAAGATTTAGT
>NW_015392186.1:51106-54196 GCF_001527695.2 Protobothrops mucrosquamatus | reverse complement strand
TTAAACTTATGATTTATAAAATTCTTTACAAACTGCTCCAGGCATCTAACACCATAACAATCCCACCTCACAACATCTTTATCATCCCCATCCTTCAACATATCCCTGGCGCATGCATAATTAGGTATATGGATGCCTGTCTCTTGACAGCATTCAAAATCATAAATGATATACCTTTCGCCAATTCGCGGCCGGTCCACCGAATCTAGAAAGCATAGAAGTCACCCACTATCTGGAGCTCTACAATGTCTGTGTAAACATATAAGGTGTTGAATCCAGGGAACATACTTAACAGATGTCCAAGTTCTCCGCTAACTAGAATGGTATGCGGTTCATCCCCTTTAAGGTTAATTTTTCGACCCACTGAATCATACTGTAGGGTTGTCTTAGCTCCGTCCTTGGCATTTGATATAAGCTTGTTCATATTTTCTAACAGTTGTCGGATGCTGCTATAGTACCCGCTTCTCAAAGAAAAATGCCATCTCTTTCTCTCGTTAGCAATTTCAAAATATCCAGGAGAAGCTAATGTGTGCC
The DNA here is from genome assembly GCF_001527695.2 of Protobothrops mucrosquamatus. Taxonomy (NCBI): domain Eukaryota; kingdom Metazoa; phylum Chordata; class Lepidosauria; order Squamata; family Viperidae; genus Protobothrops; species Protobothrops mucrosquamatus. The sequence continues at coordinate 53,662 of NW_015392186.1, read as the reverse complement.
AACTATGCGGATACTGTATCCCTGCTAGCCCTACTTCCCATGACCCTGGAAGATCCAACGATCTCGCTAATTGAATAGTAAAATTAGTATTTCTGTTTTGGGGAAAACTTGCTGCTGATGCATTGCTGGGAAGGGTGATGTAAAACTCTGCCATATCAAAGATGTTGTACTTCAGTCTCCTTAACCCAACTGTTGAACTTCTCTGGCCATCCAGTCCATTTGACTAGAAACTCTCTGTGTCTCCCCCGCCCTCTTTTTTGGATAATTTTCTCTATTCTGTATATGCGCTGTTGGTCAGCAGGAACCTTTTGGAGCTCCTCAAAGTAAAAAGCCCCCTTTACAGGGTCACCTGTGTAATCATTTAATCTATACAACACTCTTTCCCCCCTTGTCTGCAGTTCTTTGACGATAAATATCTCATCTGTATAGGTTTGCTGATAGCCCTTTTCAAACTTACCCTTGAGTCTGGATATCCTGACATGATCTCCCATCTTAAGACATTTTTCCTTTCTTTTCCTTTTTAAAGCTACCCCATAAAGCCTCATCCACACATGCCTTTCGTTAGACAAATTTACAGTGTTAGGAGCAGTCCCAATGCTACAATGGTAGGTGTTATTGTACCCCTGAATAGTATCTGCCAAAATGTCCACATACCGATGGGTATTTCTAGCTGTGAAATATCTCCAGAGTTTGTTTTTTAGGGTTCTATTAAACCTCTCTATAACAGCTGCTTTAGTTTCACTATGAGTGACAAAATGATGAATGCCGTAACGTGCTAAAAGTTTCTTCAGCGGAATATTCAAGAACTCTTTACCTGCATCTGTCTGTATTTTTCGGGGTGCACATCCTGTTTGAAAGATATTCTGAAAGGCGGATGTAACTTCCCTCCCTGATTTATCAGATAAAGGGGAGGCCCAGGCATATTTAAATAATACATCAATAACTGCTAAGATGTACTTTTTTCCATGGTTCTCCTTAGAAAATTTGGAGACATCTATGACGTCAGCCTGCCATTGATGATCTAAGCCAGACACTACTGTTTTATTTCTAGGAAAATTAATTCTTGCAGGCTTATGAAGCGTATAAGCGTCTTGCCCTGACAGCCATGTCTTGACTTGCTTCAAGGTCAGGTTTTTATCATGTTTTCTAGCTTCCTGAAAAAGGGTATTCACACCTCCATAACTCCCTACACATCCTGGTGTATAATAAATACGGCTTAGAAGCTTTTCATGCATCGTTATACTGAAAGACCACTGACAAATGTTCAAGTGTTGACGTTAACACAGTCTTTTATTGGTTATACAGAGTTCAGAGGAGGCATGACTCCACCATCAGAAAAATATCCCTCATCATCACTATCAGAATCAGAAGATAAAGGACCATAACACGCTATTTTACAATACGTTGACCCGCCTGTGCCCCACAAATCATGTCCGCAGTCGCAAGCAAACCAGTCTTTACACAAATTGCAGCTCTTTAATTCACAGGGTAGATAGTGTGGTCTCTGGGATAGCTCATAATCCCTGTTATAGTCTAGATCAGAAAAATCTGCAGAATCTTTGTGACCACGGCGATTACCACAAGAATATAAAATCGGGGTGTCTTGAAGTGTTTGCTGTCTAGGTGTTATTAATTCAGAGGCTGCAAAATATAAAGCACTTCCTGTTAGTGTGCTATCTGCTCCAGCAGCATTTACATTATTATAAATAAAAACATATTTACTTACCATTGCTGGGAGATAATGGAGCACCATTCACCATTTCACAGGCTGCCCGGTAACCACTCTGCGCCTCATCATTCAAGTCACAGCACACCATGCTACAGCCATGCAACACAGGTCTGAATAAAAAAAATTCTTTATCATAACCCCTGCAACAGATTTTGTTGCATTCTGCTGGCTGGGGCCTTGTATCAGAGTGTTCGACGCTAGCTTTTGCTGGTTTAAAAACAGCTTTGGAATCAGAGGTTGTCATCTTCAAAAGACTGCTGGAATTAAATCGCTAGCTGTTCAGGCCTGCCCGCACAAACTCCCTTGCCCCTTGCAATGCCACGCCCTTGAGCATTGCGCCTGCCCAGATCACGGGAGTATGACATGCCCGGGCATGTCCCAAACAAGGCCTCAGAAACACGCATGCGCGGAATTGTGGTCCTGACATGCCTGAACAAGTTTTAAACCCCTACTTGCCGCCTGGCTGCTTGCCTCTTGTGAGCATTTTAATTCCTGTTAATATTCCTTGTTTTTTGCTATAGTGGGGACAGAATAAATTTTCCCTCTTTCAATATAAAATTTTTATTGTTTTCCAAAAAAGAAAAAAACATCACAAGTATTACACAATATTATAATATATCCCACCACCCCCCCCCCCCGGACTTCCCAAACCAAATCCCAGGCTAATATTCAAATATAGGTAAACAAATATTAATATCTCTAACTCCACAAACTCTATTTATAAACAATCCATCTCCTCCACATTAATAAAAAAATTATACATTTAAGTAATTCAAATACACCAAAGTCTATATCAATTCAGCAGGTATCACCAGTAGCTCTTCCTC
>NW_015392186.1:45961-47758 GCF_001527695.2 Protobothrops mucrosquamatus | reverse complement strand
TGGGAAAAACTTACCCAGGTGCGCACTCCCCTTTCGAATATCCCCGGCTGCCAAAGATGGAACGGATGCAAATCCCGGAGGAGCCCCCAAGGCTGTTATGTGCTCCTGGCTACTTTCCTTCGTGACCAGAGGCAAGCTCGCCTGACCAATAACCAGCCAAGACACAGTGAAGGCCTTTTGTTTCGTTTATTGCAATAAGCGGGGAGAGAAGCTATCAAAGCTTGGTTCTCTCCAAAGTTTTAACCCAAAATATTTCCTTCTTTATACATCCCTTGTCCCGGCCACCACATCCCTCCTCTTTCCCCATTGGCTGAAGTAGTATGAGGTTTACACTCTTTCCGTCCGCCTATACACATTTCCTGATAACATATTAAATCATATTCACATATACAATAAGAATAAGAAAAATTAGACATTTAAATTATTTTAAACTCAGTAGATATTTATGTCCCCATTTTAAACAACAAGTTCTTTTCCTGCTTTTCAATTCAGTGTGCCTTTTCTCTTATCTTATTCAGCTTATTTTCCTATTCTCCTATTCTCTCTCTTTCCTGGCTAGCCATTTCCTATATATTTTTATGGCTTCTCTTCTTCCTTTCTCAGACCCATCTATTTTTGCCTATATGGTTTATCTTACTTCCTTTATGTTATCTCTTCCTGACTCTCACCATTTGTATTTTAACTGACTCTGAAGATTTATCATGTTGATGCATATTTATCACCACTAAATAAACTTAAACTATTGTTACATGATCAAAATTCAGGCACTTGGCAACCAGCATGTCCCAGGGTCATATAATCGCCATTTGAAACCTTGCCAACCACTTCTGACAAGCAGAGTCAATGGGGGAAGCTGGATTCACTTAATGATTGCAGGAATCACTTAAGGACTGCTTAAGATTGCGTAACAATCTTGTCAAAAAAAATTGGATGTGATTCACTTAACAACTGCCTTGTTTAGCACTGGAGGTTCTTGCCCAATATGATTATAAGTCAAGGATTACCTGTAGTTCAGAAAGTTAAGCAATTATAGTTGGGTGTCAGTGGTTGCCAATGTGTTCACAGATCCTGCTCTCTGGGAATGTTCTGTCCTGTAAAACTAGTTCCTTCAACAAAAGAAGAGTTTCATCAGTACGCAGATGACACCCAGTTGTACATCTCCACCCCGGACCACCCCAACGATGCCGCAGAAGTGATGTCCCGGTGCCTGGAGGCCGTGTGAGTCTGGATGGGGAGGAACAGGCTTCGACTCAACCTGTCCAAGACCGAGTGGCTGTGGTTTCCGGCGTCACGACATAGCCAGTTGGCTCCATCCCTGGCTATCGGGGGCGAGTCATTAGCCCCCGCGGAGAGGGCCCGCAACCTGGGCGTCCTCCTGGATGCTCGGCTGTCTTTAGACGACCATATGACAGCCGTGGCCAGGGGGGCTTTTCATCAGGTTCGCCTGATATGCCAGTTGCGCCCCTTTCTGGATCGTGACGCTCTACGCACGGTCACTCAAGCCCTCGTTGTTTCCCGCCTGGACTATTGCAACGCTCTCTACATGGGGCTCCCCTTGAGGTGCACCTGGAGGCTCCAGCTAGTTCAGAATGCGGCCACACGGGGGATCCTGGGGGCCTCTAGATACTCCCATGTAACACCTCTCCTGCGCGAGCTGCACTGGCTGCCTGTGGCCTTCCGGGTGCGCTTCAAGGTGTTAGTAACAACCTTTAAAGCGCTCCATGGCAATGGACCTAGTTATTTGCAAGACCGCCTCCTACCAAACACCTCCCTTCGACCAGTCCGCTCCCACAGAGA
>NW_015392186.1:41251-45498 GCF_001527695.2 Protobothrops mucrosquamatus | reverse complement strand
CCTCCTTAGGGTGCCGTCGGCCAGACAATGCCGGCTGGCGACCCCCAGGGGGAGAGCCTTCTCTGTGGCAGCTCCTGCCCTCTGGAATGACCTACCCCCCGACCTACGTACAGTTGCGGACCTGCGCCTTTTTCGCCGAGCCCTGAAGGCCCATCTATTCCGTGCGGCCGGCCTGGCGTAGTTTGATTATGTTTTAGTGTGGTTTTTGTATGGGGTATTTTTAGAGCAGGCCTGTTATTTAATTTGATTTTAGAACAGAAATTTATGTATATTTATCGTGGTTTTTATTAATGCCTGTTCACCGCCCTGAGTCCCGTAAGGGAGATAGGGCGGTATATAAATTCAATAAATAATAATAATAATAATAATAATAATAATAATAATAATAATAATAATAATAATAATAATAATAATAATAATAATAATAATAATAATAACTCCCAATGTCCAGACCCACCCTTTTCCTTATGTGAAATTTCTACTTGCAAGGTTTAAAAAATAGTAGATTTATTTCTCAACATTTGTGTACAAGTTAGAATAGTGGCTAACCATTCTTCTCTACAAGCTTCTCCACCCTCGCAAAAATTCTGTCTTTTCACCCCCACACAAAGTTTGCATCAGGTGGGGGCTGGATAAAGGGAATCCAGACAGCTGAATTCAGAGCTGAAACATCACTTGCACATAAATGCAGCACAAATATGCCATGGCTGTATCTCATTCCACTGATGTGCCAGGCTTAAATGATCTTAAGCTGTTTTATTTTAAAGTCATGTTTTTTTCTCTTAGAGCTGGGTTTCCCAACCTTGGCAACTTTAAGATGTGTAGATTCCAACTCCCAGAATTTTCTAGCCAGCATGGCTGGCTGAGGAATTCTGGGAGTTTGAAGTCCATGCATCTTGGCAAGATTGCAAAACCCCGCCTTAAAGTGCCAGTTTGGTATAGTGGTTAAGGCAGACTTCTCCAGGCAATTGCCAGGCATCCGTGCTGGTTTTAAGGCCTCAGTCAATCAATATTTCTCCCTTAAGTCGTTTTAGGATGTGGAAAACCTGGTGCAGTTCCCTGTTCTTTTATTGCAATATGATGATTTGCAGAGGGTGGGAACAGCTATTTTTCCCCCCTTGTCATGAAAGAGTTGGGCACAGCTGTGGGTTGCTTCAACGCTTAGGAGAAACTAGATATTTGAAAGAGCTCTGAACTCAGGCTGGCTTGAGCTGGCTGGTAAAGTGAGAGAGGTTGTGCTGTCAGGTTTGGAGAGAGCCAGGTTTCCCGACTTTATTGCACAACAACCTCAATCCAATGACCAGCCATTCAGGTTTTATGGGAGCTTCAATCTCTCTTTTCCTGCAGTTCTCACTGATTGACAGATTTGGTCTCCTGTTGGATGGCTCAGTTGGACAAACACTGTGATCATCTGTCAGAACTCATCACTTGCCCAAGCTCTGTTCCTGCCCTGTCTCCCTTTTGTTATTCTATTAGCAGATGGCTGGTGGCATTGATCGATTATGTGCCATCAAGTCATTGTCAATGCTTAGCAACTACATGGGTAGATTTTTCTCCATGATTTTTGCACATACAAAAGAAGACAATGCCATTCAGTAGCAAACCAAAACAGGCAATACAGCACAGGTAGTCCTCGACTTACAAGCATTTGCTTAGCGACTGTTCAAAATTAACAGTGGCACTGAAAAAACTGACTTACACCCAATCCTCATATGTCGCACTGTCCCCACAGTCACATGATCAAAATTTGGACACTTGGCAACTGGCATTATTTATGATTGTTGTATTATCCTAGGGTGATGTGATTGCCATTTGCAACCTTCCCAGCCAGCTTCCAATGGTAAAGTCAATAGAGGAAGCTGGAGTCACTTAACCAATAGCATGCTTTGTTTAACAATCTTGGTGATTTGCTTAATGATTACAGCAAAAAAGCCAATCAGAATAGAGTTGGAAGGGACCTTGGAGGTCTTCTAGTCCTGCTCAAGTAGGAGACCCTGGCCTATACCATTTCAGACAAGTGTCTGTCCAGTCTCTTCTTAACAACCTCCAGTGATGAAGCACCCACAACTTCTGAAGGCAAGCTGTTCCAGTGGTTAATTGTTCTCACTATTAGGAAGTTTTTCCTTAATTCCAGGTTGCTTCTCTCCTTGATTAGTTTCTATCCATTGTTTCTTGTCTTGTTTTCTGGTTCTTTGGAAAATAGTTTGACTCCATCTTCTTTGTGGCAGCCCCTCAAATACTGGAATACTGCTATCATATCACCCGTAGTCCTTTTCTCTAGACTGGCCATACCCAAATCCTGCAACCGTTCTTCATATGTTTTAGTCCCCAGGCCTTTTATCATCTTAGTTGCTCTTCTTTGCACTTTTTCCAAAGTCTCAACATCTCAAAGTGAAGCCAAGAAATTACTTAATGACCACTTTGCTTAGCAACAGACATTCCAGCCCCACTTATAGACCTAGTAGGAATTGGAGATAGAAATAGCAAATGTTATGACTGGATAGTTTTCTGCCAATTCAAGGACAGGAAGATAATCAGAAGTCAGGAAAGGCACCAGATTTCTATAGGCTGAGTGTGTTATTCTGACCCCATCAGTGTTACACAGAGTGATGTGTATAAATCACAACTTCCCCATTGTCTCTGGTGAGAAATGGTATAGTCCAGTGGTTCTCAACCTGTGGTCTGTGGACCCCTGGGGGGGCATGATGTCACAGGGTGTCCACAAAGGCTTGAAGAAATGTTATGATTTAAATTTTGAGTTAAGTCTTGGTGGTCCGTGGCCTTGGTCTATGGCAGGGGTCTTCAAACCTGGCCCTTTTATGACTTGTGGACTTCAACTCCCAGAATTCCTCAGCCTGGCACACTGGCTGAGCAATTCTGGGAGTTGAAGTCCACAAGTCATAAAAGGGCCAAGTCTGAAGACTCCTGGTCTGTGGCCACAAAAGCTATTTAAAGGGGGTCTGTGATGAAGAAAAGATTGAGAACTGCTGGTAGGGTCTGTTCTGTCATAGCAGGCGTTAACAGCCATTTTTGCTAAAATGAGAACACCTTCTGTTTTTATTGAACTCACCAGAGTTTACTTCCTGGTGAATATTTACATGTAATTCATCTCTTAACTTTATCCTCCATCTTCATCAGTTCTGTTTATACATCTCCATAAAAGAGGAAATCCATCATTAAAGAAAGACAATAGAGGACGCTGATTTGCATTAACTTTGCATATATTCAACTATATGCATCAAATGTAGAAGTATAAATCACACTGAAATGCGGTACAAGCTCACCATAGTTTATATTAAAAGCAGCATTTTGATGTGATACATATGGGAGGACTCCAGTGTGCCATTTGGTCTAATTGGTTTGGGGTAGTTTTCAAATCTTTGAATCCTGAAGACATAAACAGGATGCATAATAGCTCTAAAGTCTACCATGTGCTTTAACATCTGCAAATCCTCTTGTATTTGAGCTAAGCATCAGAAATTGACTTAGTCATTTGGGAGAGAAATCAATAGCTTTTTGCAAGGTGGAAGGATGCGGCTGGCTTTAAAGAAGACAATACAGGTAGACCTTGACTTGCAACCATTCATTTAGTGACCAAAGTTGCAAAACATTGTAAAAGTGACTTAAGCAATCTTCATTTGATCATTGCAGCATGCCCATGGTCACTTGATCAAAATTTGGGCAACTGGCAACTGGCATGTATTTATGACTGTTGTGCATCCCAGATCATGTGATCATCATTTGCAACCTTCCCAGCCGGCTTCTGACAAGCAAAGTCAATGGGGGAAGCCAAATTCACTCAACAGCTGTATGAGTCACATAACATTTGCAGTGATTTGCTTAGCAATCACGGTAGAAATGGTCATAAAATCAGGTGTGAGTCTTATAAAAACCTCAAATTCTTCCCTGTACTCTAGAAAGAGTGCAGAGAAGAGCACCAAAGATGATCAGGCGACTGGAAGCTAAAACATATAAGGAACGGTTGCTGGAATTGGGTATGTCTAGTTTAATGAAGAGAAGGACAAGGGGGAACATGATAGCTGTGTTCCAATATCTCAGGGGCTGCCACAAAGAAGAGGGAGTCAAGCTATTCTCCAAAGCGCCTGAAGGCAGGACAAGAAGCAACGGATGGAAACTAATCAAGGAGAGAAGCAACCTAGAACTAAGGAGAAATTTCCTAACGTTTGGAACAATTAATCAGTGGAACAACCTGCCTCCAGAAGTTGTGAATGCTCCAACACTGGAGG
>NW_015392186.1:38214-40850 GCF_001527695.2 Protobothrops mucrosquamatus | reverse complement strand
CCCCCTGCGCCGGCCGAGGCGTAGCTGGCAAGCGGCAGAGACGGAGCAGGCCGACCACCAGCTGGCCCAGCCCAAGGGAGGTAAGGCACCCGCCGGAAAAGGGGGAAAAAATGGCGGACAAAAAAAAATGGCGGACAAAAAAAATGGCGGACAGCCTTGCTTGGCGACCCCCGTGAAATGGTCGATCGACCCCAAATGGGGTCCCGACCCACAGGTTGAGAACCACTGGTATAGGGTTTCCTGCCTGAGCAGGGGGTTGGACTAGATGACCTCCAAGGTCCCTTCAACAACAACATCATCATCGTCATCATTATTGTTGTTGTTGTTGTTGTTGTTATTATTATTATTATTATTATTATTATTATTATTATTATTATTATTATTATTATTATTATTATTATTATTATTATTATTATCCCAATCGTCATAAGTCATGGACTCCCTGTAGTCCACCCATTTCTAAAGAGCCTTTCCTGGCTCAGAGGTTGGCTACTACTCAGTGTCCATCCCCCATCATTTGAGAAAAGTACTTGAGCTGATGTTTTTTTGTACAGATGTTCTTTGAGGACATTTAAAAGCCAGCTAGAATTGACTTTGGAACAGAATTAATCTGGGTGGCCCTGCTTGGTAATCTCCTGCAGGACTAAAAGAGAGTGTGACTCCACTGATACTATTTGATCCCTCAGCAGCCTTGGATGAGATTGGTAACCCTATTCTCCTAAATTAACTCCATTATTTAGAGGCTGAGCACTTAAGGTTATGTTCAAGGAGCAGCACTGAGTAATCATTCCTCTTCACTGTGAATGACAGCCATGCTGCCTGGGAGCCACAAGTTATTAGTTTTGATCCAAAAGCTATTTAGCACCTTTAGGAAGCTGCTGGGGCAGTCGTCAGATGTTTTGCATCTATTTGGTATCAATGCACTGATGACACTCAGTTTTACTTTTCAGTAACACCTAAATTAGGAAAAGTTCTACAGCTAGTTTTATCTGTTTAGTGACCTAAGTTGCAACAGCACTGGAAAAACAATGACTTATAACTGATCCTTACACTTAGGACCATCACAGCATCCCCACAGTCAGGTGATCAAAACCGGGATGCTCGGCAAATTGGCGTGTATTTACAACGGTTTCAGCATCCCCAGATTGTGTGACTGCCATTTGCAACCTTCCCAGAAGGCTTTTGACAAGCAAAGGAAAGGGGAAGCCGATTCCAGTTTAACAACCACATGATTCATTTAACAACTTAAAATGTCTTATTTAGCAATAGAAATTCTGGTCCCAATTGTGATTGTAAATTGAGGGCTCTTTGTATGTTTTGAACGAATGTCCGGCAACAGTGGTGGTATTGTTGAGGGGTGATAAACAAATTCAATCCTGGTAAAACAAAGGCCATTCAGGTGGATAGTTCCCAGGTACAAAAATTGGGAGCAGGAATTCTAACTGTTCAAATGGGGGAGTCCTCTTTTCAGGAACCGCAAACTCTTGAACTGCCATTGGAGGGCAGGAGCACCTGTTATCATTTTCAGCTGGTATGTCAGCTGCGACTTTTCCTAGACATAATCTGTTCAGGCATTGGTGACCTCATATTCAAAGTCCTGTGATGTATTTATCTGGCAGGTGCAGAATGCTGTGCCCAGGTCTTTCGGAGTGTGTATATGCACGGACTGCCACTTCCAAATCTGATTCAAAAGTTTGCATATTTGAGAGGACAGGTTGCCTATAAAATGGCCAGCACCTGTTCTTTCACACACACTGTGTGTGTGTGTGTGTGTGTGTGTGTGTGAGTGAGAGAGAGAGAGGGGGGGTGTTGGACTATGGAAGTAAAGTAGCCTAAAGCAGATAGAAAAAGATACTCTTCTCCAGCAGTAGGATTCATAAGGAATACTAGTTGGAGGAATAAAGGTATAAAGGTATAATACAGTGATGGCGAACCTTTTAGAGACCGAGTGCCCCAAAACTGGCCCCGTCCCTGCTCCACCCCATGCCCCGCCCCCACTCCGCCCCCCATCTTCCGCCCCGCTTGCCCGCAGGGCCACACACCGCCTCCAGGGCCCGCGGCAGATCGCCCAGGCAGCCCAGCAGCGCTATGGCAGTCACGCCCTCTGCCCGCGCCCTGCACATCAGCTGTGCACAATGGGGTGTGAGGGCAGAGTCTTGTCTATGCTGCCTGGCTGCCATGTCCTTGGCTGCGCTGCTCCGCGTGGGCCACACCAAGGGCGACTCTCCTTCAGGAGGGCTGCTGGAGAGGATGGGGTTGCGGGGGGAGGTGAGGCTGGGGCAACGGCACGTGTGCCCACAGAGAGGGCTCCGAGTGCCACCTCTGGCACCCGTGCCATAGGTTCGCCACCACTGGTATAGTAGGAAAGAATAGAAGAGAAACCAGTGAGTACTAGCCTTTGAGTCTTTGTGTATGTATTTTTTTTTTTGGCCTTTCATTTTTTTTTTTTAATTTATTTTTTATTTTTCCAAACTCTCCCCCATACATATACCGTGATATTTATCAGATATTAACATACATTCTTTTTACATTCTTATATATAAGATACTTTTAATGAAATAAATACATACACATGACTTTTGGTGTTGCTCGCCCATTTCCCCTTTCACTGCATCCCCACTCCTTCTTCTCTACCT
>NW_015392186.1:33715-34854 GCF_001527695.2 Protobothrops mucrosquamatus | reverse complement strand
TCGCAATGGCTGTCTGACAGCTGCTGGTCTGGGAAGCTTCCGTTCGGCTCTCCAGGAGATTGCGATCCCTCCTGTGCTGCCAAACTATCCTTCCCTTCTTCACTGTCCCTACAGAACAGCTCTGGTCTGTCTAGGACTAGGCAGACCTCCCCAAACAGCTGAAAAGCAATGATTCCTAGGGAGCCCCCAAGGAATACGTCGTGCCGCCGAGACGTTTCTAGTCTTTGTGTATGTATTGACCTGATCTTCTGGAGCCTGCTGACTTGGGAATTCTTTAAAGAACCTGTGACAAAGTAGTGGTATTAGTGGGATATCCAAAAAACATACAACAGGACAGACTGCCTACAAAATGGCCAGCCCCTGTGTTGCTGTTTCCCTTGACAGCATCTGACATACAAAAGGATCAAGAGCCAGTGGAGAAGTGCAACATTAGGTGGAATCTGGCTTCATGTGTGTAGATTGGTAGAGTGCAATCTTTGTATGGAGACTTTCTGTGGAGTGGTGCTTGTGCTCTAGAGCAGTGTTTCTTAACCTTGGCAACCAAGGTAGGTGGACTTCAAGTTCCAGAATTCCCCAGCCAACAAGCCCACCTATCTTAAAGTTGTTAAGGTTGAGAAACACTGCTCTAGAGCAGGGGTGTCAAACTCGCAACGTCACGTGACGTGTCACAACGTATCGTGACTTTTTTTTCCATTGCCGGCAATGGGGTGGGCGCGGTTTCACCATGACACATCCGGCCTGCGGGGCAGCAGTTTGACACCCCTGCTCTAGAGTATTCTCTTACCTCTAATTTTTTTTTTTTAAATATATTTTATTGGTTTTTTAATTTTAACAAAAAGTGCTTAAGACACCTCGTGGTGTTTGGGTAAACAAACATTTCAAAGTAAAAAACATACATAAACAGCTCAACTTAATACATTCACTGTCATCTCTCTATTTCCCTCAAATAATATAATGGATTTGATATATTCCATTTCTAGCTTAAATTTCTATACGACTAAACCTGTTTTAAAACTTTATCAGTTTACAATTACCATAATCAAATATTGTTTTACTTCAACAGATTATCACTTCAAGTATCTCTTCCAGATATGTTCAAGCTCTTAATCTTTCTCATCCCTCTTTTTTTTTTTTTTTTT
>NW_015392186.1:26085-31917 GCF_001527695.2 Protobothrops mucrosquamatus | reverse complement strand
GCTGTTTTAAATTGATCTCCAAAGTTCATATAATCCAACACTTTATTTAAAAACTGCCATTCCAATTTGTCGAAGGCCTTCTCCGCATCAAGAAAGATAAAGGCCGAAGGTATTTGATTATTCTTGTCCAAATATTCCAGTAAATTTACAATTTGCCTGATGTTGTTCTTCATGTATCTCCCAGATATGAAACCAGTTTTCTCATCCCTCTTTTTATCACCAATCTCATTTATTTCTTTTTCCAATAATAACTAACTTAGTTAAAAAAAAACAATGTTAAATCTTAATTCAGGGCGACTTTGGAGCCGTATAAGGCTCCACCGACGGAGGGAAAGCTAGCCGGCGAGGGGACAAGTCTCCCCGCGTGACTAGCGATGCCGCGAACCGGAACCGGAAGCCCTCTTACCTCTAATTTTTAAGGTATCTGTCATTTTATCTGTCATTTTATCTTTCTTCCAGGCCCTCCCTGTATAAATCCTGAATTAAACTGTTTACTTTTGTTTTTCTTGCTCTTCCTCATTTTTAAAAATGCATGAAACATTAGATCAAAGAGGACCAGCTATGTCAGCTGTTCAGGTGAACTATGGACCTCCTCAGGTAACCTGTGGGTCTTCTCAGTTTACTAATGATGAGCAACTTCAAAGCTTTGCTTCCTTCAAACCAGTTTGTAAGTCCTTTAGTTGGAAAACACCTTCAGACAAATGCCACTCCTTAGCAAAGTTGGTCAGAAGGACAGGCTTATCCTAGAATTCATTCGAAGCCAAGCTGGAGCCACCAGGCAGCCAGGAAAGAGAGAGAGAGGGGGTTCCTTGGGTGACTTCCAGGAAAGTGCCAGCCCAAGAAATTTATAAGAAATTATGATGTTGATCCAGCAGGCCTGTTCCCAAGATATGGTGATTCATATGGTGCCATGGAAGCAGTATAAAACAGGTTGGAGGTTCCCATAGGGGACTTTTCAGGAGATAGCCACAGATCTCCAAACCTGGGACTGTGTTGGTCACGATGTAAGTAAGAAGTGGGACAATGATTTTTTTCTATTTAACACAATCAAAGGAAACCAACAATCCATTCTTACCAATCTAGGTGAAAAATTTATATACTGTCATTAATCTAAGTTTTTAAGAATTGCTTCAATGGTAGAGAGGGAGCTGGATGGTTTCTAAATTTAATAAAATAATTAATAGGGGAGAAACTTCCTAAATCTCGAAAGTTGCGCTGATATAGGTGACCCGTAAATGGTCATGCTTTTTATATCCCAGTGGCTCTAGAGTTCTTTCTAGCAGCAGCCTTCTGGAAAGAGAAGTTCAGTCTGGGATTTGTAGAGAGTACGGTAGAATTGGATTTTAAAGCTCTGCCATTAAGCCCTCTGTTCCTCTGTAAAAATTGGGGCATGAGGAATATTAAGGCTTCGGTGACTAATGTTTAACCTTCAGTCACCCTGTTAGACACAAAAATAGTCACAAATTGAAATCCACTCTTGAGTTACAAATAGAAAAGAAGTTTATTAGACTTCACAACAAAGTCTAAAAAAAATAACGGTTTGCAAAGCGTGGTGGATTCAGGAAGGCAATGCAATGTAGCCAAGCACTGAACCACACCCCAAATTCCAAAATCACATATTATTATACATCCTATCGCGACGCCCCATTCCCTCCCCCATGGCCCCATTGGCTTAGGCTTTGGAGGTTACAATCTATCAGAAGCGCCTAAACAGAATACATTATCTCTGCCCCTGTTTGCTTACATTATACTAATAAGATCCCTCCCCTACTATCCTATATCAATTCTAGAGGAGAGATGTCTCCCATCTTCTACACCTGTTAGATCCAGTAGGGGTACCAGGTACCAAAAGGTACTTAAAAACAATTCCTAGATGGTGACTCACACTGGGCCCCACAGTAACTCCTGTTGTCCCCCCTTCCTCCACCTGAGGCTTGTATGTTCCCTATATACTTAAAGCATCTACTCAGGCAATTGATTATACAATGATAATTATAAAATATAAAATATGATTACATGATAATACTAAAAGCATATATATTTTTATTTTTAAATTTCCTCCACAAATCCACCCTTTTTCTTTTTACCCATTCTTTAAAAATAAAACATTAAAAATTTTCCAAATTTCTTTGTATTTCTAATGTCTTTTCATATTCTGCAAAATTAGTTTCTTCATTGATTTGTGTAAGGTTATACATGTACAAGTTGTCTCATTTCAGTGGTTAATTGCTTCACCACTGTACCTGTTTCATCTATTTGTAAGCAACAATTAGTTAAATTAAACTTCCCACATGCCCCTCCTTCTTTAGCTAATATATAATCTAATGCTAATCTATTTTGATACACAGCCACTCTAAGCTTATCAGTAGTTTTTGCCAAAATATTTAAAGCAGTATCTATTTTTCTTCCAACTAATTCTAATACAGCCTGTAATCTTATTATTCTGTTTAACATATAAATGGGCATTTTATATCCCCAAGATCCATCTTCGGCCCAAGTAGCAGGCCCATAGACACACATGATCTTTCCTGGTGTCCACTCATTTCCTCTCATTGTTTCAACATTACATGGAATATCTGAATCAATAGATCTTTTATAGCGATCTAAATGACCATAAATAGAGATTCCCAGTGTCTGTTTAGTGCTTAGGGGTAATAAAAAGAAAGATGGTTTAATCCATCCTAAAACACATGATCCACCCCAGTTACCAGGCAAACTTTCATAGGCTTGGTTCCCACAAATCCAATACATATTCTTTGGGGCTATCCATTTGCTGTTATCTGTTTTATTTCTTGGATAACCCCCTCAAGTGTAATCACACACACAACTCCACCCTGAACATTTAACAGATCCCCCACAAAGTGACCATTGATTGGGGTTCCCATTTGCAAAGTTCAAATTAGTGGGACATATATATTTATGATTTTGTTTATATGCTGAGATCCAACTAGAGTCCCCACACTTTGTGGCGAGAGGAGATAAACTTAATATTGTACAGGCATCAAACCGTATTAAAGCCTTTTCTGTCCCTTTTTCTAATATTTTTGTGGAATTAACATATATTAATCTTCCTTCACCTTCAGGTCTCTGTCTCGCTCCTGTTTTAGCTAGACCTACATATATACTAAAATTGAAATATGTTGGCATTGATGGATCATAACATTGTATCTTCTTGTCTTTTCCCTTACAAACTGAATATTGTGTGTTATTTAATTGACACATAGATTGAAATATACATCCCTTAGGTGCTTGGGTATGATATACCAAGGTTTTAATTACTGCGTTTCCTTTGGTGGCGTTCGTAATGCAGGCTTCACTATGTTGGTGTTCGTAATGCAGGCTTCACTATGTTGCTCTCCTATATCGTTCTCTAGAAAGGGAGAGATAGATAACCATGGACAAGTATACAACACTAAGGATTTGCATTTTAGTCACTCTTCCTCTATATCTAAACTAAAATATTTTCTAAAGGCTTCTCGTTGTTCGTCCTGGACTAGTTAAATTGAAGGAGTATCTTTTATAGTATATCTTACCACTCCGGTCAATATCTCAGTATATTCCTTAAAAGGTTTCAATTTCTTCTCAATGAGTACTATATCACATGGTCCAAAATGTTCTTCACATCCGGTACATCTTACACAGTCAATACAATGGAAACAACAACAACAATCAATATGGCTTTTACAGTCACAGTACCAGCATATCAGGTAAAAGATTTAAGTTCTTGAATCTCTCGAGGCTGTTGGGATTTGGGGCACAATATGGATGTGAATTCGTTCCTGGTTCAGCACGCAATCACAACTCCTATAAGACAAAGAAAAATAGCAAACCCTAATCCCACCCAGTCATATAGATCTGGTTTGGACATTTGGTTACTGTCGCTTGAGAGTGATCTTTAAAGGTTCTGGATTTGGAACACAGGTTCACTGTTCTTTTGGTTCAGCTACTGGTCCCTTCACTCATGTGTAGTGGGTCCACCCTTTTTCTTTCGTCCGAACTGCGGTTTCAGAGGTCAGCAACACTTGGAATGGTCCTTCCCACTTAGGTTGCAGTTTTTCCTCCTTCCACGTTCGGATCAGGATCCACTGTCCCACCTCAAACTTGTGGACAGGAAATTTCAAAGGGGGTGTTTGGATCAGCAAGCCTTGTTTCCTGAGATAAGACAAAGCAGAAAACAGCCCCAGTATCTAATTCTTTATAAACATGTTATTAGTTTTCATATTGTGGAATTTCCCACTTGAGGTAATTTAAAATCAACTTGAATGCATTGAAATAGCCTCACCATTAGATGTTATAGAGCATTTTATGTATTTGTCTACATATCATATAACCAACCATATATTAACCATAGAAAAGTATCGATTATCCCTCCCCTAGTCATTCCTTTTGTCCGTATTTACAAATTGCTTAGTAAAGAGCCAACAAAGGAGCGCTCAACAAACTCTGCTTGAGTTTGCATACAAATCTTTATTCAAACTAACATAGCTCATTTATAATCCCAAAAATTTTCTCAACTCCTTCTGTTGTGTCCCGGGACTTGCAGCAAGCAAGCCCGGGCGGTCGCCATGGCAACGGGCTGCAGAAGCTGCCCGGGGCCAGACAAACTGGCGACAGCTTGTGCGCATGCGTAGGAAAGCGCGCGCGCTCTGTAACAAGTTTACCTGGACCATTCTTGTTCGTTCGTTGCTGGTTGTAAGCAGAGGAAGAAGCAGGAGGCCTGTGAGTCTCCGTTTTACTGCGTGAATCTGCTAATGCCATTAAAGAAGCTTTTAGTTCACATTATGCCTGTTGAACTATTATTTGAATCCAAGGATTTAACACTGGCGACGAAGGTGGGATCTTCTTACAACAATTAACAGAGTAAGAAGGACCTCAAGGAATCCTTGGAGAGGAAGATGGTGTCAAATTGCACTTGGCCTGCCAGTAAGAATCGCTGGAGGTAAGCTGGCTAAAAGACCCCTTCCTGAAAAGAGTGCATGATGGCAAAGATAGGAAGGCTGCCTGAGTTTGATGTGGGCCATCCTGAAAAGTGGGAGACTTATGTGGCCAGAGCAGAAACCTACTTCAGAGTCAACAAAGTAATGGAAGATGGTTTAAAGGCTGCAACTTTACTTTGTGTGTGTGGACAAGATGTTTTTGAAATTGCAGAGAACTTAGCAGCTCCTGCTCCATTAGAATCTATGAATTATACAGATTTGAAGAATTTATTGAGGGAGCATTTTCAACCAGAGATGTCCATCATTGCATGGAGACACAAATTTGAGCAGAGGGATCAGAAGGTAGGAGAATCTGCCAAACAGTTTATTGCTGCTTTAAGGAGAGCTGCTAAACAGTGTGAATTTAAGGACTTAGAGGAAAGGCTAAGGGACTGTTTTGTGTGTGGACTGAGAAACCGAGGCCTGCAACAAAAATTGTTTGCCAGAAAAGATTTGTCTTTCCAAGATGCTGTAAGAGAAGTAACAGCTGAAGAGGCAGCTGGGGGTGCAGTCAAGCACATGTGGCCTAACAAGTCGGATGCAGAAGATGAAGCCTCTGTGCATTTGGAAGAAGCACAGGAAGCCTCTCAGGATGAATCAGAAGGAGATGAGGAAGTGGATCGCCTTGTTCCTTCTAAAGAAGAAAAAAAGACAAGAAAGCCAAAGGAACTCAAATGTTTCGGGTGTGGTGGTCACCACAAGAGGGCTGACTGCAGGTTCCGCACAGCTGTCTGCAGAGCATGTGGAAGACAAGGTCACATCGCAGCCATTTGCCTAAGACGTGGAAAGGTAAAGTATCAAGAAGAATTGCACCAGAAAAACACTAAGGTCCCTAGTCAGAATAGAGTAGGCTTCT
>NW_015392186.1:0-24177 GCF_001527695.2 Protobothrops mucrosquamatus | reverse complement strand
TTAGGCCGTGGTCACGTGTACACGTAGACTACGCGGGACCATTTCAGGGGCAATTCTTCTTGGTCCTTGTGGACAGCCATTCTAAATGGCTGGAGGTCATACCTGTATCGTCCACCACTACTGGCAGAACCATCCAGGTGTTGAGGGGCATTTTTGCAGCTCACGGCTTGCCAGATGTCTTAGTTTCAGACAACGGCCCACAGTTCACGTCGGCTGAGTTCCAGGCTTTCCTTCAAGCAAATATGATCCGGCATGCGACATCGGCACCTTTCCACCCTTCCACCAACGGTATGGCCGAACGGATGGTGCGCGTCACCAAGGATGCCCTGAAGAAGCTGACTTATGGGGATTGGCATCATCGGTTGGCTGATTTCCTTCTTGCTCATCGCACAACGCCTTCTGTCGCGACTGGGAAAAGTCCGGCTGAACTACGATGGGGTCGTCGACTGACCACTAAATTGGACAGGCTGCATCCTGATCGGTTGGTTCCTTTGGAGTCTCCAACTAGGGCCCCGCGGTGTTTGACCGTGGGCATGCCGGTGTGGTCCCGGAACTATGGCCCTGGCCACCCTTGGGTTCCTGCTGTTGTATGCAAGGTGACTGGACCGCTGTCATATGAGGTCTCCGTAGAGGGCGGCCGCGTCCTGAGATGACACATCAATCAGCTTCGCCAACGACTGGACTCTTCCCCCCCTTCGCCTGGGTCTTCTGTGTGGGGGAGGGGGACCTGGAGGAAACAGGGGAAGGTTTGTCCCAAGGTTCCGCAGGTGTGCCCAACGGGAATTCATGGGAGAATAACCATGCAACACACACTCTGGATAGTGAGATTTTCCGGGAGAGTCCGCCGAACTCACCTAATACAGGGGAACGGGCGTATGCTCAAGGAGGGCTGACCAGTAGGTCCAGATGGAAGTCTGCAGTTGGGGCAGAAGCCGGAAGGGATGATCATGACTCTGTTTCTTCTCATACACAGAGTGGGGAACGGGGCCATGACAGACCGGGTAGAATGGTCATAGAAGGTGCGCCACTTTGTGGCAGGGAAGGAAGTCCTGGGTTGTGCAGCCCGATGGACAAGCTAGCAGGCCAGGCCCCTGTAGTTAAGTCACCGGGACCACCAGGGTATAGAAGAGGGGTTGTTCCCATCGCACATGAGGCTCATGGCAATCAAGAATGTTCCCCGGAGCTGAGGAGCTCACAAAGAGAAAAAAGGTCCCCAAGATATTTGGAGGATTTTGTAAGGTTGTTGTCAACCTGTTAGTACACCGGGTAGCTGGGTGATAGCACGGTACCGTTGTATCACCTGAGCCACCCTAGCGCTGTTATAGGTCTTTTTAGGCCTCACGCCCAAATAAGTTTAATCCGGGGGTGAAGGGGTGTTGTGTCCCGGGACTTGCAGCAAGCAAGCCCGGGCGGTCGCCATGGCAACGGGCTGCAGAAGCTGCCCGGGGCCAGACAAACTGGCGACAGCTTGTGCGCATGCGCAGGGAAGCGCGCACGCTCTGTAACAAGTTTACCCGGACCGTTCTTGTTCGTTCGTTGCTGGTTGTAAGCAGAGGAAGAAGCAGGAGGCCTGTGAGTCTCCGTTTTACTGTGTGAATCTACTAATGCCATTAAAGAAGCTTTTAGTTCACATTATGCCTGTTGAACTATTATTTGAATCCAAGGATTTAACACCTTCGTTTTAAACAAGGGTTGAATTACAATTCCTTCAATTCTCTTAGATATTATGTTTTTATCAGTGTGTCCTGCACACAGACATAAAAACATAAAAAAATAAAACAACAACAATATAGGTGTATTCAAGTTCTTCTCATATTTCATTTCTATAAGAATGGGTATTAGATTTCATATCCACCCCACCTTCCTCCCAAAGCAGAATTCCAAGCGGAGAAAAAAAAGTTAAAACGAACAGCCTCCCCCCTTTCTTTCTCTCTCTCCGGCTCTTAAAGCAACACAGCCAAGGGAGAAACGAAAGAGAGGGGACAGAAAAAAAAATCCTTCATATGCATTTTCCATAAATTCTCTCACACACCCTCCATGGAACTCTTCTCATGCAAACACTTACTATTACTTTTACAACAATAAAATCTGCAGTTTACAATTTCTTTCACAGTCTGGGATGGGGGAGAAACTCACACACACACACACAGAGAGAGAGAGAGAGAGAGAGAGAGAGAGAGAGACAGGATCAGCATATCCACACATTCACTTCCATTCAAACTGCTTGTGTAAACACTTTCACATACAGATATTTCATTTCATACTTTCTCTTGACAAATCAATAACTATTATTATAATTTCAAGGAGCTATTCAAAAGTCAATGAGCTCCTTTCCCTCCCCTAGTAAAAACTATCCTCTTCTTCCCACACTGAGTTAACTTGCTGCTCTCTCGCGCGTTTAGGGCAATTTTTTTTTTTAAAAGTGGCCCTTCATTCCACATCCAAAGCACATTTTCTCCCTATTCTGGTATCCACCCCGAAATCCTCCAAATCCCCTTCCTCTACTCCCATTAACATACTGGTTCCTTTCATCCCTCCTGTATCTTGTCTCAAAGGGACTCTGCTTATCCCCAAACTCTCTTCTAGGAGGTTTTTCCTGCTTCATCACTTGCTGTACTGTTTTTATTTATTTATTTATTTATTTGATTTGTATCCCGCCCTTCTCCTTACCGGACTCAGGGCGGCTGACAGCCTTATAAAACCAATATTACAATAAATACCAATTTAAAACCAGATTAAAAGGAAATATTTGCAATGGCCTAATAATTAAAATTTCCCTTAAAAACCCCACTAAAATTCCCTAGGCCAATCCCGCTTGTTNGGGTGGGGGCTCCCACCGAGAAGGCCCTCCCCCTGGGGGTCGCCAGCCGGCACTGTCTGGCTGACGGCACCCTGAGGAGACCCACTCTGTGGGAGCGTACCGGCCGATGGGAGGTAATCTGCGGCAGAAGGCGGTCTTGGAGATATCCAGGTCCGATGCCATGGAGCGCTTTGAAGATGATGACCAACACCTTGAAGCGGTGTTGCTACCATCCTCTTACTTTTCTGCCTTACTTTCTCTGTATCCCTCTGAACATACACTTTCCTCCTTCTCTGGCTGTTGGGGCCAGGTTCCAATTTCTCCCATCAAACAAAGCAACACAAATTCACCACATCTTCTTTAGTCAAATTTTAATCTATCAATTATCTTATTATAAGGCGACTTACCTCAATTACTTAGTAGGAGTCCTAAAGGACTCCCTGTATCTATGCTCAACCTAGGATTCTTCCTAATGTTCTTCACACATTTCCTTTTGGGAACACTCCGAGAATTGCCCATACTGGTTTACCGTACTGTTATCTTATCCTTACCAACCTAATGAGACCACCTTTCGCTTCACCAAGCTCCTGCTTCTCCCTTTTTCTCCACCAATCCTCTCATGAGGGTATGGCAAATACTGAAGGGTCAGCTCCCACACCGTCTTGCTACCCCCTGTGGTACTTGGGACATCTAATGCACTCCTCTCACAGATCTCAGATTCAAACAGTCCTACCCAGTCCTCCCCCAACCGCCTAGGTGGTTTTTTGTATCTGGCCACCCCAGATTTTACTCACCTAGGTTCGTGCACGAAGTTACCCGGTTTTTCCTGAGGCCGGCAATCTCTATTCCTGGTTCCCTCACCCTTCGTTTCTATTTGCAACTTCTATTTAGGTTCGTAGGGCTCTAGGGTTCGTTCAGCACCCACCGCTCTCGGAGTTCGAAGCTGGACTGTCGAACTCGACAGGGCATGCCTTCCACATCGTCCTCCAAGTTAGGGAGTCCTGAACGAAATCCCATTGAGTCACGGGTTTCGGCACCAAAATTGTTAGACACAAAAATAGTCACAAATTGAAATCCACTCTTGAGTTACAAATAGAAAAGAAGTTTATTAGACTTCACAACAAAGTCTAAAAAAAATAACGGTTTGCAAAGCATGGTGGATTCAGGAAGGCAATGCAATGTAGCCAAGCACTGAACCACACCCCAAATTCCAAAATCACATATTATTATACATCCTATCGCGATGCCCCATTCCCTCCCCCATGGCCCCATTGGCTTAGGCTTTGGAGGTTACAATCTATCAGAAGCGCCTAAACAGAATACATTATCTCTGCCCCTGTTTGCTTACATTATACTAATAAGATCCCTCCCCTACTATCCTATATCAATTCTAGAGGAGAGATGTCTCCCATCTTCTACACCTGTTAGATAATAATAATAATAATAATAATAATAATAATAATAATAATAATAATAATAATAATAATAATAATAATAATAATAATAATAATAATAGTAAAGTTGGAAGGGACCTTGAAGGTCATCTAGTCCAACCCCCTGCTCAGGCAGGAAACCCTATACCATTTCGGACAAATGGCTGTCCAGTCTCTTCTTAAAAACTTCCANGCCTGAGTTCCTCTATTGTCTTACCACCTATTTGGTTAGTGCACTTTGTGTGGCACTCGCTATTAGAGGCTTCATTTTGCTTGACAGCAAGGTTGGTATTCTTGTCCACACACACATCTATGCTACATGCACTGGTAGCCCTATAATTTTTAGATTGCCGGGGACAGGGTTGTTCTGTATCAATTAACTCACTGTCCCCACTGTTTAGTTTAAATTTTCCTTCAGAAAATCTGTGAATTTATAGCTGAGTAACTCAGTCCCTTTCTTGGATGGATGCAAACCATCTCTTTTGTACATCTTTTCATTGGACCAGCTACAGACATCCAGTAGGGGTACCAGGTACCAAAAGGTACTTAAAAACAATTCCTAGATGGTGACTCACACTGGGCCCCACAGTAACTCCTGTTCTCCCCCCTTCCTCCACCTGAGGCTTGTATGTTCCCTATATACTTAAAGCATCTACTCAGGCAATTGATTATACAATGATAATTATAAAATATAAAATATGATTACATGATAATACTAAAAGCATATATATTTTTATTTTTAAATTTCCTCCACAACCCCTTGGAGATATTGCAAGAAATACAGCGAGCAGATTGGAAGTATGCCTGCTACTATGGGGAAAAGGGCAGTGTCACAATATACAGGCAGTCCTCAACGACCACAATTGGGACCAGAATTTCCATTGCTAAGCAAGACAGTTACTGTGAGTCATGTGTGTAGTGTGTAGTGGGGTGCCCCAGGGCTCTGTTCTGGGCCCAATGCTTTTCAACATCTTCATCAATGATTTGGATGAGGGGATAGATGGGGAACTCATCAGATTTGCAGACGACACCAAGCTGGCAGGAATAGCCAACACTCCAGAAGACAGGCTTAAGATACAGGAGGATACAGACTTGAACATTGGGCACTATCTAACAAAATAAAATTCAATGGTGAAAAAAGTAAGGTTCTTCATTTAGGCAAGAAAAACCAAATGTACAGGTATAGTATAGGTGGTACCTTGCTCAATAGTAGTAACTGTGAGAGGGATCTTGGAGTCCTAGTGGACAATCACTTAACTATGAGCCAGCAGCTGCCAAAAAAGCCAACACAGTGCTAGGCTGCATTAACAGAGGGATTGAATCAAAATCACGTGAAGTGTTAATACCACTTTACAATGCTTTGGTAAGGCCACACTTGGAATACTGCATCCAGTTTTGGTCACCACGATGTAAAAAAGATGTTGAGACTCTAGAACAGCGGTCGAACGATCCTTTCACAGGGGTCGCCTAAGACCATCAGAAAACACATATGGTCTAAGATGGT
Source organism: Protobothrops mucrosquamatus (assembly GCF_001527695.2). NCBI lineage: Eukaryota > Metazoa > Chordata > Lepidosauria > Squamata > Viperidae > Protobothrops > Protobothrops mucrosquamatus. The sequence continues at coordinate 18,440 of NW_015392186.1, read as the reverse complement.
CTTAGGAACCGAGACACCGCTCCACATCCGTCTCCGCATGGCCTCCTCCGCCATTTGCAGAGAGAGAGACAGGCACTTTCGTTTCCCTTCTCTCTCTCTCTCAGGCGGACTTACCTCCTGCAGGGCTCCTGATTGGCCCTGCGCCCGGGTGCCCCACCCCCTGGGAGAAGCGCGTCCAGGGCCTCGTGGCCTTGGAGCCACCCGGGGAAGCCCCAGGATCTCTGCTGGGAGTGGCCCGCTGGAGGCTCCGCTGAGCGGGCCAGCCCTCCCGCAAGCTGCAGCCCAAGGGAGACCAGCCCCTGCAATCCCCAGCCAGCAGGACCATTGGACCTGCTGGCCAGGAAGACGCGCCGGAGTCCAGGCTGCCAGGAAGGAAGAAGGAGATTCAACAAAGGTAGGAGAGGAGAGCTGCCTCCTGGGGCCCAGCGCTGGTGGCGGCTTCCTTGCCATCCTCTTCCTCCTCCCCTTCTTCCTCCTACTGCCCCCAAGGCGGCTCGGGCAGGCGCCGGGGCAAAAGGGGTGCCTGGGGGGGAGCAGCCAGGCTGGCGGAGGGACTGGCGGGCCGCGCGGCACCAGCCCCCACCGCAGCTCCATCGAATGGGCGGAGGGCAAGGCCGGGCAGCGCGGGGGTGGCAGGGACCCCCGACGATGCTGCCGTAAGAGAGAGAGAGAAAGAGAGGAAAGAGAGAGAAACAGAGGAAAAGAGAGAGGAAAGAGAGAGAGAAAGAGAGAGAGAAAGAGAGAGAGAGAGGAAAGAGACAACGAGAAAGGGAGGAAACAGAAAGAGAGAGAGAGAAAGAGAGAGAAAAGAGAAAGAGAAAGAGAAAAAGAGGAAAGAGAAAGAGAGAGGAAAGAGAGAAACGGGAAAGAGAAAAAGAGGAAAGAGGGAAAGAGAGAGGAAAGAGGGAGAGAGAGGAAAGTGAGAGAAAGAGAAGAGAGAGGAAAGAAAGAGAAAGAGAGGAAAGATAATTTGGGGGTCGACCACAAGGGAACCGGGTCTGATAAGGATGAAAGTTGAGTGAGGTTTTCCCCCTTGCCCCTCTCTCCGCCTCCCTCTGGCTGCTGCCTTCCCAGTCGCCGAGAAAGGGAAAAAAAAGAGCCGTGAGCGAGTTCCCCTTTCTGCCTCGTTGCTGAAAGCTTCTTTTTTTTTAAACAACCGCTCGTTCAGAACTCCTCGGTGCTTGTTTGCACGAGCTTGTGGCAGATCAATAAATAAAGGGGTGGGGGAGCCAAACCGTCCAAGGCGTTTGCACCCTGAACGTGTGGACTCTGTTTTCATGACTTGCCACCACCACCCCCTCTCTTCCCGCCCTGCTCGGGCAACGCACTGCTGCTGCTGCTGCTGCTGCTGCTGCTGCTGCTGCTGCTGCTGCTGCTGCTGCTGCTGCTGCTGCTGCTGCTGCTGCTGCTGCTGCTGGCTGAGCTGAGCTGAGCTGAGCTGAGCTGTGGCGCCGGAGCCTCCCCTGCGCCGCCCGGCCCGCCTCCCTCGCCCTCGGAGGGCATCTGTGTGTGTCTCCAGACCTTACTGGACTACCATCCCCAGCAGCCCTAAAAAGCACTGTGGAAGAGTGGGGAATGCTGGGAGTTGCAGTTCATCACCATCTGGAAAAACATGACTCTCCAAAGATCAATCCTTCCTTCCTTCCTTCCTTCTTTCCTTCCTTCCATCCATCCATCCATCCATCCATCCATCCATCTCCTTCCCTTCCCCTTCAATCTCTCCTTCCTTCCTTCCTTCCTTCCTTTCCCCCTCAATCTCCTTCCTTCTCCATCTCCTTCCTTTCCCCTTCAATCTTCCTTCCTTCCTTCCTTTCCCCCTCAATCTCCTTCCTTCTCCATCTCCTTCATTTCCCCTTCAATCTTCCTTCCTTCCTTCCTTCCATCTCCATCTCCAACCCTTCCCCTTCAATCTCTCCTTCCTTCCTTCCTTCCTTCCTTCCTTCCTTCCTTCCTTCCTTCCTTCCTTCCCCNCCTTCCTTCCATCTCCATCCTTTCCACTTCAATCTCTTTCTCCTTCCTTCCTTCCTTTCCCCTTCAATCTCCTTCCTTCTCCATCTCCTTCCTTTCCCCTTCAATCTTCCTTCCTTCCTTCCTTCCCCTTCCCTCCCTCCCAACATTTTTGAGCAAGGAAGAGTAAGCTTCTCCAGCGAGCATTGCTATATTATTTTTGTGATTAATCACTATGCTTTAATTATGTTCAATTCGTAACAATGAAAATATACCCTGCATATCAGATATTTACATTACTATTCATAACAGTAGCAAAATTACAGTTATGAAGTAGCAACGAAAATAATTTTATGGTTGGGGGTCAGCACAACATGAGGAACTGTATTAAAGGGTCGTGGCATTAGGAAGGTTGAGAACCACTGCTCTAGAAAGACTACAGAGAAGAGCAACAAAGATGATCAGGGGACTGGAGGCTAAAACATATAAGGAACGGTTGCTGGAATTGGGTATGTCTAGTTTAATGGAAAGAAGGACGAGGGGAGACATGATAGCAGTGTTCCAATATCTCAGGGGTTGTCACAAAGAAGAGGGAGTCAAGCTATTCTCCAAAGCACCTGAGGGCAGGACAAGAAGCAACAGATGGAAACTAATCAAGGAGAGAAGCAATCTAGAACTAAGGAGAAACTTCCTGACAGTTACAACAATTAATCAGTGGAACAAGCTGCCTCCAGAAGCTGTGAATGCTCCAACACTGGAAGTTTTTAAGAAGAGACTGGACAGCCATTTGTCCGAAATGGTATAGGGTTTCCTGCCTGAGCAGGGTGTTGGACTAGATGACCTCCAAGGTGCCTTCCAACATCATCATCATCATCATCATCATTATTAATATTATTTCTAATTTTATGGGGAGTTTTTTTGTTTGCTGTTTTTTTGCCACAGTCAAGTGAATCATTGAAGTTGCTAAGGGAATCACATGGTCGTTAAGCAAATCCGGCTTCCCCCCACTGACTTTGCCTTGTCAGAAGCCAGCCAGGAAGGCTGCAAATGGCCATCACATGACCCTCAGGATGCTGTGACAATCATAAATATATGCCCGTTGCTAAGTGCCCAAATTTTGATCACATGACCATGGGGAATGCTGTAATGGTTGTAATTGTGAGGAATGGCTGAAAGTCACTTCAGTGTCATCGTAACTGAATGGTCACTAAAACAAATGATTGTAAGTCGAGGGCTACCTGTAATAGTAAAAATAATGTAGCTTATCGATTTTATACACAATTGTCTTTCCAGGAAGCATTGTTTCATCATCATCTTCCTCCTCTTGTGTGGCCTCACCCTCCATGCAGGTAAATTCAAGGAAAGGCTGTTCCACAGTGAGTGGGGCTATTACCCACACAGCCCTACCACAGCTCAACCCTTTCTTCCCCCCCCCCAATCTTATTTCAGAGTCTGCTCGGGCTTCCTCCTATTCTGGGGAGTATGGGGGGACAGGTGGAAGGCGCTTTTCTCATTCTGGGAACCAACTCGAGGGGCCCATAACAGCCATAAGGCTCCAGGTTAACCGTTGGTACATTGTGGGTTAAGTACATGAATGGGCGAGAGGGCTGTGGCTCAGTATTATGTATGATGAGGAAGGAAAAACCTGCTTGGGTTGGTGGAAATTAAAAGATCCTGTGTCAACACAATTTTGTACCGTATGGCTGGCTGGGGAATTCTGGGAGTTGAAGTCCATGCATCGTCAAGTTGCCAAGCTTGAGAAACTCTCATCTTCACTAGAGTATCTTTGGGATAAGACACTGGATCAATTCTAACATAGGGAATAATAATAATGGCTTGGGACCACATTATTTGAAGGGCTGTCTTTTCCTGGCCACATCTACCTAACTCACAAAAGCACGGAAGTAGGGAATGCTATGGGTCCCCTCTCCTAAGGAGGTCCCTATAGCAAGACCACGAAGAAGGGCCTTCCTGTGTCAACACAATTTTGTGGGGAAGCAGATCAGATCTGTTTAATTTCTATAGCTGCCCATCTCAGTGACTCTGGATTACTTACATTTCCAATATTAATAAAACAATAAAAGGCATTTTGCAATCAAAACAGCCAACATAAATATAAACAGAAGCCTATTTAGTTACTTATTCCATTTCCACAGCACCCATCCCAATCAATGACTCTGGGCAGCTTACACTTCCAAAACTATAAAAAAAATAAATTAATTAAAGCAATCAGTCCGTAAAATCTAAAATGTACTTGTATATGTAGAGATATCTCAAGGAAGGGCTTAAAAGAGGTTAAGATGGCAGGAATGACCACGTACGCAGCACATATAAAAAGAGGAAGGATTTCAGGTACGCTATTGCATGTAGGATGCATACACAAACAAGTGTCATCATAAGGATATTTGTTCTCTAGAGCAGGGGTCTCCAACCTTGGCCATTTTAAGACTTGTGGACTTCAACTCCCAGAATTCAACCAATTCAGAGATGGCTATGCTGGCCAAGCCTGATGGGATTTTTAGTCAGTTCATCTGAAGCAAGGTTGGCTGGGCAAGGTTAATCTGGATCATGACTGGCTGGGGAATTCTGGGAGTTGAAGTCCACAAGTCTTAACATGGCCAAGGTTGAGGACCCCTGCTCTAGAGATCTTCGCTGTTCATGTGGAAGAGGGAAGGGCCTGGGGATAACTTTTGTTTTCCTTCAGTTTGATTCTGGCTCCCTTTCAGGTTTTAGAAATTGCCTGAATCAGTTCCATGGACAAATGTGAAAACTTAGCCAGCATTCCAATTTGTGGATATTCCTGGAATCAGACTTGTACACCAGCTGTCCCTAACTTTTCCGGCTCTGGGGATCAGCAGGGGCAGTGGCGGATGGTGGCAGCGGGGGGTGGGGGTGGGGGATGGTTTTGTACATGTAACTTAATCCCATGAATGTGCATATGGAGCTTTGTGCACTTGCCCATCACTTGCACAGCCCAGTTTCCAACGGGCCATGGACTGGTAGTGGTCTGCGGACCAGGGGTTGGGGACCCCTGTTGTACACAGCAGAGTAGTGATTAAACCTTGCTTATGAAAATATTGCTTGTCAATGACTTAATTATGATTATGTGCCATTAGGGTAGTGTGAATTCCTTGTGACCCCATAAGTAGGTTTTCTTCATGATGATCTGTCCCTGACCTATCCTTCAAATCTTCCAACAGTGGAACCATCTCGACTGTTGGTCATCCTTTTCTTCTCTTTCCTTCCCCAGTTACTATACTTAAATCCAATGTTTTTTGCTTGTTAATCATTGGTGAGTCCAGAAAGATAATAGGCTATATCATATTAAAGCATGGCTCTGAGAACTTGGAGCTGGATCTGAAACTGAATTACTCTGCTTGTTATCAAATTCAGCTTTGAAATGGGATACTCAATCTTAGTTATTTAAGAAAATTTATATGGCCGCCCAATTCAATCTCAGTGATTCCAAGGAGCTTACAAAGACAAAAGGCCAATATAAAACAATAAAAAGCAATAACCTCCTATCCTCCCAGTTGACCATAATCAAATAAGTCACTTGACGGACTCCATCCCACTTTGGGGTCTCCAGCCTCTTGGCAAAACCTTAACTTAGGGGCTTTGTGAAAGAACGTCAAAGTGTAAGTCAATATTATCCCCATGGGGATGATGTTCCACATGGAGGCAGCCACCATGGAGAAGGCCCTTTTTCGTCTTGCTGGAGGGACTTCCTTAGGAGAAGGGATCCATAGCATTCCTATGCTGGCTGGGGAATTCTGGGACTGGAAGTCCACACATCTTCAAGCTGCCAAGCTTGAGAAAAACTCATCTACACTATAGTATCTTTGGGGTAAGACACTGGATCAAATCTAACATAGGGACCACATCATTTGAATGACTGTGTTTTCCCAATCACATCTACCCAACCCACAAGAGCAGGGAAGTACGGAATGCTGGTTGGGGAATTGTGGGAGTTGAGGTCCATGCAACTTCAAGTTGCCAAGCTTGAGAAATATTCATTTAGATTCTTCCGTTGTTTCATTTTGAATTGCCAGTGGCTCTTCTTCCAACCCATGTTTTTTCACATGGCAGAGTAACTATAGGATTACTCAACCAAACATTGATGTATAGTGCCAGATGAAATGAATAACCTGTGTGGTTTAGTATGTGAGCAAACACACTCTCAGAGAAAGGCTTCTAACAGCCCAGGGATAATTTCTACACTTGCTGGAAATAAAGACTGTTCCCGATGTTGGTTTAGTCATCATTAAGCCAGTTATCCCTTTAATCAGTGTAGGTGTAATTAAAACCAAACAAAAGCTTCATTGTGCAGTTGTCTCGACATTCTTCGCAGAATTTTAAGAAGAGTTATTACAAAGGTAGCCTGAGTTTCTAACCTCCCTTCCCCCCCCCCCCCATTGCTCATTTCTTCATTGTTCGTCTCAAAGAAAATCTATTAAGGAAACTAAGATGCCTTTTTATTGGTAATAATATGATTCTAATCTGGAAACTCATACTTCACAGATTGAAACTGGTCCGAGAGAACCAAGATCCTGTTTATGTATTCTAGCTTGCAGGTCCGTTACGGAAAAGAGTGGAGTAACTACGTTGGTGGCAATTCGGGAGATTTGGAGGAAATCTTCCTGTTCCCACGGGAGTCCATCAGTCAGTAAATTCTAGACCCACCTCAAGCATAAAAGTCGGCTGGATGACTTTGGTCCAATCACCAGGAGACTGTGAGTTCTAGTCCCATTGGAAAGTAGTCAGATATCTGCTTTCCATTTTTCAGGGCTTGGAAGTGTAAGTTTTATGGCCCTCAGAGTAACTTTGGGAGGAGCCAAAATTGTTGGCTTTTCTTGGGTTTGGCTTTTAGGATGGGCTGAATAGCCAAAATGGGACAGATACTGAACAGCACTACCCGAGTTTGCTTTCCATTAGACATTCACAAGGAGACTGTGAGTTCTAGTCCCACTTTGGGCATGAAAAACTGGGTGGATGACTTGGCCAGTCACTCTTTCTGAGCCCAACAACCCACAGGGTTGTTGTTGTGGGGAAAATAGGAGGAGGAAGATATATTGGATATCAGGATATACAATATCCAGATTGGATCCTGTATTGCAGGGGTCCCCAACCCCAGGTCCGCAATCTGGTGCTGGGCTGCAGCCTGTTCAGAACCGGGCTGCAGAAGCGATGGGCAAGCGTGTGTGTTCCTGCACGTGTGCATGAAGCTGCATTTGTGACAGTGGCATGCACGCCGGCAAGAAACCATTTCTCTTCCCCCGCCACCGCTGCCGCTGCCACCGCCTCCACCGGTCCACCGAATTAAAAAGCTTGGGGATTGCTGCTGTATTGGATATGTTCACTGCCTTGAGTTATTTATAAAAATAATAAAGCCAGTATTTAAATAAATAAAAACTTGGCAAATCCACTCCCCTGAACTTGTCCTCACTAATATCATCAATGAAGAGTTGCGCATAGTCAGCACAGGAATGATAAAAAATAAATTCAGGTCCCCTCGGTAGTTAGCCAAGGATGAGATAAAGGCAATTGCGTGAAAATATGGCCTTTAAAAATGGTTAGGGAAGCATTTTTGTGTCACGACAAGAAGGAAGAAGGAAGTTGAAGATCCATATGGAAGCCCCTGTAGGGCTGCTAAGATTCTCTTGCTTGGAGACATTATCAATTCCAAGCATTGTCTCTGTACAAAGGAAGACCAAGTGAGCTATTTAGAATCAGTAACATCAGTTGCTAGGCACCCTTGTGTCATTTCCTGCAATCCTGTAGGCCTCCCAAGATTTTGGTGTTCTTGTCTGAAACCCCATGTGAGAATGTTGAAATGTCACGCAATTAGGGCCATCTCATGAGATGCTGGCCATTTTCAAAGAAAATATTTTCAGTTTTTACTATTTATCTCTAATGGGCAGGGCCAGGAGGAACACCTGGTGATAGCTGACCCATCAGTGTTGTGGCACCGGCATCGGGCCTTGTTGTGGACCCCTAACTGTGATGAATGCTAGACTACGGTGCAGATCTATATCTCTAGATGGGGATGTTTGGTTGCACAAAACCAAAGCAGAATGTGTACATTCTTCCCTTCCCCTTGTGATTGATGTACCTTCATTTAAGCTAGTTTGTGTCTAGATCAGGGTGTTCAACATAGGCAACTGTAAGACCAGTGGACCTCAACTCCCAGAATTCCCCAGCCTGCATGGCGGGCTGGGGAATTCTGAGAGTTGAAGTCCACAAGTCTTAATGTTGTCCAGGTTAGATACCTCCAACCTGGACCATCACTTCTTTTTCTATTAGTTAGCAGCCGTGATCCCCCCCCCATGTCTGAGCAGCTAAGCATTTATTTCTATGCCACCTTTTCTCCAGAGAGTACTCCATATCACTCTTAGCTCTTTTATTCTCAGAGCAATCCCGTGAGCTAAGCTGTGTGAAAAGACACTAGCTAGCCCAACATTCATCAGCTGACTTCCACGATCCAGGAGGACTTGATCCAAGTTCTCTGCTTGAAACCACAGCCCTGCATGAGACATTTTAAAACAGCAGGAAAAGCAGAAAATCCTTCTTCCCTTATGTATGTCTCAGCTCAGCAAGAAGAGACAACGAAAGCTTTGATTTTATTATAAACCATCAATTCAGTGTTGACGGTTAGTATCCACATAGATTTTCTCCAGGATGTAGATCTTCAATCACCACTATAAGAGCCCATACGATTTACTGCTGGCCACTGAAACTTTTTCCGTTCAACGTTCCCAGCATGATGGACCTCTCCTGACAGAAAGGTCTTTGCATAATATGCCCAAAATACAGTATGGTAATTTGAGCCGGGTCATTTATGCTTTGAGTGAGAATTCTGGGTTGATTTGTTCAACGATCCATTGGTTCATTTTCTTAATCCTTCGTGGCATTCTCAAGAATCTTCTCCAGCACCAAATTTCAAAAGCACCAAAATTCTATCTTGCTCTTCAATCCTATTTCTATCTCGCTTCTTTAAAGCCCAGCTTTTGCTTCTGTTGAGAGTCACGGGGAAAAGCATTGCCTGACTGATTCTGGTCTTTCTTTCTTTCTTATTTTTATTTATAATATTTTTATTTATTTCTTGTATCCCACCTTTGTTATTTTTATAAACAACTCAAAACAGTGAACATCCAATACTCTTTCCCCCTCCTATTTCTCCCACAATAAGCCTGTAATGACTGACCCAAAGTCACCCGTCAGCTTTCATGCCTAAGGCAGGACTAGAACTCACAGTCTTCTGGTGATTGGCCCAAAGCCACCCATCTGGCTTTCATGCCTATGGCGGGACTAGAACTCACAGTCTTCTGGTTTCTAGCCTGGTTCCTTAACCACTACACCAAACTGCCTCTACAGCATAGACCCATTGCAGCATCTGAATGTCATTTACAAGACTTGCATAACTTCCCCACCAAGTGCTGGTCTGTGGTGTATTTTTGGCTGCTGGTTCTTTCACCACTGATAGTTGATCCCCCAAAGGCAGAAGCTAGCCTGAATTTCTAATGGAAAGCAAACTCTGGTACTGCTATTCGCTATCCATTCCATTTTGGTTATTCACCCTGTTAAGTCCGGAGAATAATGGCGCTTGAGACGATGCATTTCTAACAGGTCTTTATTCTCTGCTTCCATTCCACGAACGACAAGCCCAGAGGCACGCAAGCCTCTATATATACCCTCCGATCCCCGGGCAATTCCAACCAATAACAAGGCAGTCTTTTCCCGCCTTGCGCATGTGCGCAAGGCCGGCGCCGCTCAGTCTGGTCCCGGGCAGCTTTTGCAAATGCCCGGGACTCTTGCAACTTTCCGCGCCTGCTTCTGCAGGCACAGGACACAACACCCCTCCCCCCCTAGATAAAATAATGCTGCGCCCAACATGGACGCCACCTTTGGTAGAAGGGTGTGAAGGAGCCGCAGTAGCGTGACGAATCATGTTGTTTTGTAGAAACTCCTTCAAGACTTTCTTCAGATCGGAGTATGACACCGTTTCCAGCGAGGCCGGGGCGATTAGGTTCTCGGCGATCTCAAAGGCGTCTTGCCCACAAACGCACAACATTGTGGCAGCCTTTAGGCCTTCCTCCCTTATCTGGTTTACGCGGAAGTAAGTCTCGACTCTGGCAACGTAAGATTCCCACTTCTCGGGGTGAGAGACATCGAATTCCGCTAAACGCCCAATTTTCGCCATGATCGAGGAGCAGGTTTTTTTCTTCAGCCGCACGCACCCTCCAGCGAATTCGTACTGGCAGGATAAACGCTGACTTCAACGCCGTCGTTCCTCTTCCGGACTTCTTTGGGTGAGTCTTCAAGCTTCCCTAGCTGTTTAGACTGGATCCCACCTTCGTCGCCAGTGTTAAGTCCGGAGAATAATGGCGCTTGAGATGATGCATTTCTAACAGGTCTTTATTCTCTGCTTCCATTCCACGAACGACAAGCCCAGAGGCACGCAAGCCTCTATATATACCCTCCGATACCCGGGCAATTCCAACCAATAACAAGGCAGTCTTTTCCCGCCTTGCGCATGCGCGCAAGGCCGGCGCCGCTCAGTCTGGTCCCGGGCAGCTTTTGCAAATGCCCGGGACTCTTGCAACTTTCCGTGCCTGCTTCTGCAGGCACAGGACACAACACACCCCATCCCAAAAAAAATTAAAAAACAACCAAAAAAACACCAAGAAAAGCGAACAACTTTGGCTCCTTCCAAAAGTATTCTTTTGGCCATAAAAGTTGCACCTCCATGCCCTGCAGAATATTTGACTACTTTCCAATCTGTTTTTTTATTGCTTAATGTCGCCAACTTTTGATAGGAGAAATTCCTACCAGGACATGGTTAATTAGATGTTAAGGGAGGCATTGTTTCCTTCAGCAGGTGACCAAGAGAGAGAAAATGTATATAATATTTGGATGCCCATCTTGAATTCCTGCCCTCCCACTTTTAAAAATTGATTCTTTTGATCTCAACATCCATCAACCAACGGGAAGCTTTCATGGCATGAAAAAAAAAGCCATGTTCTCTCTTTGCAAGAATGCCTCTGGACTCTGCATGTTCTCCATGCACAATTTTGAAAAGTAAACATCAGACCTTTTCTAGGAAGGTGGATCACCTATCCAGCAAAAAAAGTGGGAAACCTCCTGAGAGTGAATCTGGTGGGGATGTTTTTACAGTGAATGGATGTGAATAGTGCAGCAAAACTTTCCTTTAACAAATTGGCAGGGACGCCAATTGCATGTTAAACTGAACAGTGCTTATCCACACCTTCCAGATAGAAGCTTTTTAGCATGAATAATCAAAACTGGCCCATGAAAGTGGTGCCCCTCAGATTTTTCAAAAAAATGAAATGATCAGCTTTGTTTTTTCTTCAAACAAAACCCAATAATTTCAAAAATACTTTCGAGCAGAAAATATTACAGGTAGTCCTCGACTTACACCAGTTCATTTAGTGACCGTTCAAAGTTATAACGGCACTGAAAAAAGTGACTTACGACCGCTTTTCACACTTGTGAACATTGCAGCATCTCCTCGGTCATGTGACCAAAATTCGGATGCTTGGCAGGTGGTTCATATTTACGGCGGCAGCGGTGTCCCCGGGATCATGTGATCCCCTTCCGACAAGCAAAGCCAATGGAGAAGCCAGTTTCACTTAACAACCATGTTACTAACTTAACCACTGCAATGATTTGCTTAACAACTGTGACAAGAAAGGTCATAAAATGGGACAAAACTAACAACAAATGTCTCACTTAACAACATAATTTTTTGGCTCAATTGTGGTCGTAAGTCGAGGACTACCTGTACTTGGGTACATGAGAACAATCCATGGAATTCTAACTTGAAGATTCTAACTTGAAACCATGTACTTTTAGAAACTGGATGCTGCTAACGAGTAGGCTGGCTTGGTCCTCAACAGTGAGAAACTGGTAAAGCGGGCACAGCAGCGCCTGAATTTTCTGCGTCGCATGAGAAAAGCACATCTTCCTTCCCCTGTCCTGACCACTTTCTACAGGGGGACGATCGAGAGCATCCTGTCATACAGCATCACAGTCTGGTTTGGAAGCATCACTGCTTCAGACAGGAAGGCGGTGCAGAGAGTGGTGAGAATGGCCGAAAAGATCATTGGCTGTTCCCTCCCTCCCATCCAGGACATAGCACAGAAGCGTTGCTTGAGCAGGGTCCGTAAGATCATCTAGGACACTACACATCCTCTTCACGACCTGTTTTCCTTGTTACCTTCTGGGAGGAGGCTTCGTGGTATCCGTAGCAGAACATCCAGATTCAGCCATAGTTTCATTCCATACAGCATTAACCTTGTGAACTCTCAAGCTTCCTCCTTCCGTTATATATTCAAGATGGACAGTGTTCTGTTTCTTGCATTGGTAGGCATTGAAAAGGCAGGACTCAAACAGGTCCTTCTTTATTTGCAGCTAAACAGAACTCAGAACAAAATGGCTCCACCCCTTTTTATACATTCACCCTGGGGCGTTGTCAGCCAATGAATGCAACGTATTTTCCCACTCAATTGCATCCTAGTCAGCCTTTGCAGACAGCAAGTCTGGCCCAGCAGGCCACGTGGTCTGCTGACTGTTCAGGGCAGCTCCCTGCACCTGTTCCCAATTAAGCTCAGTACATAACACCCCTTCCCTCCTGGTTCTTTAGCACATACGTACTATTTTACAATACTACATACGTTCCCCACAATATACAGTATAACAGTCAATAATACACAACATTATAGGTCTTTCCATTTCAAAGGAACATACATAAGCATCTCAATTGCAATTAAATACATAAGCATTTACACTTGCAATGACAGAAACCTCACGTAGTCCTTAAAAACTTCGGTGGGCCTTTGGCCCGCTCCGATCGTCTCGGAGCTGCTGTGAGCACCCGATCTGCAAGCTCGCCTGCCAGGCTCGGCAGACCGGGACTTTGGGACCCATTCGACACAGGTGAACCTGGATCGTGAAGGCTGGCCTGTTCCGGTAGACCCGAGTCTTTGTCCATTTGACTTTGGCTGGCCTGTTCCGGTAGGCCCAAACCAGAGTTCCGTGGTGGGGTGAAATTCCCCTGATCGGCGCAAGAAGCTGGTTGGGAGCACTGTCCCGTTGGCACAAGGCCTGAGGTTGTAGCGGCGTGAAAAGCCGATTGAGCGCAATGTCCCATGGACGCAGTGCCAGAGTCAGGAGCCGCCTCGCTGGCAAAAACCCCATTTGGTGAATGCAGTGTTCCGCTTTCGCTGATCGGCTGAGATTCACGATCGGGATCGTGGTCCTCCTCCCCCCCGAGAGCAGAGTAAGGAGCAGAAGGGTGGCTAGGTAACCTCCATCGCAGCTGGTCAATGTGCCTGCGCAGCACATGACCGTCCTCCAATGCCACTTCGTATGAAAGTGGCCCAGTAACCTTGCAAACCACAGCTGCCATCCAGAGTTGTCCCGGCCCATAGTTGCATGCCCAAACCGGATCACCCACTTGCAATTGCCTTGGTGCCCTCGGCTGTTGCACCTGCGATGCCACCCTATCTGGGTGTAATCTATCCAACTTGGTGATAAGACGGCGACCCCAGCGAAGCTCAGCTGGGCTCTTGCCCGTTGACGTACACAGTGTTGTGCGGTGGCAGAGGAGAAAGTCTGCCAACCTGTGGTGCCAGTTTCCCTTGGTTATTCTTTTCAAGGCTTCTTTTGTGGTGCGAACCATGCGTTCCGCTTGACCATTTGAAGCCGGGTGAAATGGTGCCGAAGTAGCATGCCTAATCATATTTGCCCTTAAAAAGGACTGGAACTCCGATGAAGTAAACTGAGGTCCGTTATCAGAGATGATGACGTCTGGCAGCCCATGAGAGGCGAAAATGCCCCTCAGAACCTGGATGGTTCTGGCGGTCGTCATAGTGGACACTGGAACGACTTCCAGCCACTTACAGTGACTGTCCACAACAATGAGGAAGAGCTGCCCCTGAAAGGGGCCGGCGTAGTCGATATGAACCCTCGACCAAGGAGCATGTGTGGTTTCCCATCTATGGACGGGAACCTGTGGCATTTCTGGCCGGGACTGCTGGCAAATGTGGCACCCTTGGACCTGGGCCTCAATCTCTTTATTGAGCCCAGGCCACCAAAGGTAGCTGCGCGCAAGCCCCTTCATCCGGACTATTCCCAGATGTCCTTCATGCAGAGAAACAAGGACTCTAGTCCTCAGTGAGGTCGGGATTACTACCCTACTTCCCCACAGTATACAACCCTTAAAGGTGGATAACTCATGCTTCCTTTTCCAGAAACTCTGGAAGTCAGTGCCAGGACACGTGTCAGGCCATCCTGTGAGCACCCAATTCAACACGCGTGTTAGCGTGTTGTCAGTAGCTGTTTCTGCAGCTACATCCCCTGCATGGAGGGGAGACTCCGGCAAATCCTGGATAGACAGGATGTGGTTGGCCGGTGCAGGATCTGGCTCTACCTGCTTTAAAGGCAACCTACTAAGGCCGTCTGCGTGGCCCATTTCTTGACCCGGTTTGTGAACCAGGCAGTAGTCATATGCAGAAAGAAATATTGACCATCTCAGCATTCTAGGAGAGATGATTTGGGGGGTCTGTTTGTGGGTAGTGAATAACCCCAGAAGTGGCTTGTGGTCAGTGAAGACCGTGAAATGGCGGCCATACAAAAAGTTGTGAAACTTCTTGATGCCAGCCACAATGGCCAATGCCTCTCATCTATTTGCGCATAATTGCGCTCAGCAGTAGACAGAGTCCTGGAGTAATAGGCTACAGGGACTTGTGTCCCATCAGCCCTGAGGTGGCTTAGGACAGCCCCAATCCCGTAAGGGGATGCATCACAAGCTATGCTAACTGGCAACTGCTCATTGAAATGAGCCAATACTGCATTAGAAGACAACAAGGCTTTGACCTCAGCAAAACTCCTCTCGTGGACATTTGTCCACTTCTATGGGGCCTGTTTGTCCCAGAGCCATTGTAATGGCTCTGCCACTGCGGCCTTGTGGGGGAGGAAGGCATGGTAGAAATTTAGAAGTCCCAGGAAGGCTTGAAGCTCTCCCTTCGACTTGGGACTGGGTGCCTGCTGAATCGCTTTAAGCTTGGATTCAGCAGGATGGATGCCTTCGGCATCTATATGAAACCCCAGGAATTCTGTGGAAGTGACTCCAATTTTGCACTTCTCCTGTTTGAGCTTCAGCCCCACTTTGCGGAAACACCACAAAACGGCCCGGAGCCTGTCAGACAGGGTTTCGACTGATTCCCCTGTGATGAGGACATCATCAAAATATGGACATACACCCGTAATGTTTCGGAGCATGCGCTCCGTCACACTTTGGAAAATGCCAGGAGCTACGTTCACCCCGAACTGTAGCCTTCGCACCTTGAAAGCTCCCCGGTGCATCACAATCGTTTGGGCCTCTGCCGTGGCGTCGTCCACCGGCAGTTGCTGATAGGCCTGAGCCAAATCTAATTTGGCGAAAATGCGGCCTCCTTGTAGAGACGCCAGAATATGGCTCACTACAGGCACCGGATAGGAGTGCTGCTGTAATGCTTTGTTTAGCGTGCATTTATAGTCAGCACAAATGCGGACTTCTCCACTGGCCTTAAGTGGCGTGACAATAGGGCTTTCCCATGGACTACTATCCACTGGTTCTAAAATGCCTTGCTGCAACAGTTTGTCCAGCTCAGCATTGATTCTTTGCTTAAGAGCAAAGGGCACCCGACGAGGCTTAATCCTGATGGGTGCAACGGAGGGGTCTAGCCTTAAAACGATTGGAGGCCCCTTGTATGCCCCAAGCTCAGGGCTGAAAACATCAGCGAATTCCTTGCACACCTCCGAAAGGCTTGCCGTTTGCACACTGTTTAACCCAGTCACCTGAATACCTAGCGCATCAAACCAATCGAGTCCAATCAGACTCGTGCGGTCACCGTCAACCACCACGACGTCCAACGGGCCCTCAAAATCCCTAAACTGCACCCCGAGTGTGGCTTCCCCCTTGACATGCACTCGGGAATTCTGGAAGTCGGTCAAAACGAGATTCGACGGCCTGAGCTTAACTCGTTGGCCGCTTCTGCAGCAAATCTGTTTAAGGGTTCTTTGGGAAATTATGGACAGAGCTGAACCTGTGTCCAGCTCCATGTCTGAGGGGACCCCCTGCAGTTTAACTTCAAGATGAAGCTTTTTCTTCAGTGGGTGGTGGGCACCTGTTCTAAATATGCTCCTTCTCATCATGCAAAAACCCACCCTGTTCTGACTGGGGACCCCAGTACCTTTCTGAGGCAACTCTTCCGATGGACGGTCTTTCTTGCGACCCAAACAGCGGCGATGTGGCCTTGCCGGCCACACGCCCGGCAAGTAGCGGAACAAAAACGACAGTCGGTACGTTTGTGGTAGCCTCCACACCCGAAACACCGAGAGAAGGGAACTGTCTTGTCATAACTTTTGTCTGCTTGCCTTTGAGGTCTTCGTTCCGGAGGCTGTTACAACCGATCGACCTCGTTGTCCGACTCGGAGTCTTCAACCCTCTCTGGTTCCTCTTGATGGACCATGTCCAAGCAAGGAGGGTTCTTGGAGAGCCGCAAGGCCTTAACAGCTCCACCTGCTGCTTCTTCAGCCATTATCTCCGATAGCGCATCTTGGAAGGAGATGGTTTCTTTAGCAAAAATCTTTTGCTGAAGTTCTCGGCTCCTCAGACCACAAACTAGCCGGTCTCGTAGCCGTTCTTCAAGGTCCTTAAATTCGCAAGGCCTTGCAGCTTGATGCAGAGCAGCGATGTAATCCGCAGCGGACTCCCCAGGACGCTGGTCCCGCTGTTCAAAAGCATGCAATGACCAACAGCTTCGGCTCAAAATGTTCTTTGAGCATTTTTTTCAGCTCCACGTAAGCAATGGACTCCAAAGGTGCCGGAGCAACCAGGTTTTCCGCAATATCAAAAGTTTCTTGACCGCAAACGCACAGCAGCATCGCGGCCTTCAGTCTGTCCTCTCGAACCTGGTTGACTATCAGGTAATTCTCCACCATAGCAACATAGGAGCTCCATCATTCTGGATGCTTGACGTCGAACTCAGAAAGACAACCAATCTTTGCCATGGTGGATCTTTGGCGGCCTTTTCAACGCCTCGTGCTACGCAGGCTTTCGAAGGGGTTCCAGGATGATTCCTTGCGGCACTCTCCTCCAGCGTTTTCGTACTGGCAGGCAGAGCGAAGGAGGTTGGAACGCTATACTTCTCAGTGCTTCAAGGCTTCCCGTCGTGAGTCAGCCCTTGAATTTGCGGCAGCACGATCCCACCTTCGTCGCCAATGTTCTGTTTCTTGCATTGGTAGGCATTGAAAAGGCAGGAGTCACAAACAGGTCCTTCTTTATTTGCAGCTAAACAGAACTCAGAACAAAATGGCTCTGCCCCTTTTTATACATTCACCCTGGGGCATTGTCAGCCAATGAATGCAACGTATTTTCCCGCTCAATTGCATCCTAGTCAGACTTTGCAGACACCAAGTCTGGCCCAGCAGGCCACGTGGTCTGCTGACTGTTCAGGGCAGCTCCCTGCACCTGTTCCCAATTAAGCTCAGTACATAGACAGTATTTAATATTTATTTGTTATGTATATGTAGGGATGTGGGTCTATACATATGTTGTACACGGTATGTTTAGGTGTGTGTCATGTATGTGTTTCACTTTGAGAGCAGGCAACTAAATTTCATTTTTGATGTGTGCTGTTGTGCCCACAGTAAAAAAAATGACAATAAAGCTTATCTTATCTTATCGTAAATTATAATATATGTATGTGTATATATATGTATATATATTTAAAATTTGGATTGCTAACAAAGAATTAAGGGAGAATGGAATAGCTATTTCAAGCTTTTTAGCTCTCATCAGCCAAACATACCCTTCTGAGATTCGAACCTGGGCTGTCTGCACATTAAGCAGCTGTGTTAACCTCTAGGCCACAGGCTCTTTCTCACTTTGTCAGCTGTGTCAGGGAAGGAAGAGACAGGGGATGAGAATTACCTTGAGTGCTTTTTTGATGCACCCTGTCGACCCAAATATGGGAGAAAGAAATCTTTTGCCTGTATCAGCTCAAACTAGAGCCATCCACAGGCAGCAGTCGCAACTGCAACATCATTTATATTTTTTTAAAATTTGGATTGCTAACAAAGAATTAAGGGAGAATGGAATATATATATATATATATATATATATATATATATATATATATATATATATATATATATATATATATATATATATATATATATCTCAAAATTTTGGATTGCTGACAAAGAATTAAATATGGGAGAAAGGAAAATACAGGCAAAAGATTCCTTTCTCCCATATTTGGGCCGACAGGGTGCACCAAAACTCAAAGATAATTCTTCTCCCCTGTCTCATAGCTGACAAAGTGAGAAAGAGCCTGTGGTCTAGAGGTTAATACATCTGCCTAACATGCAGACAGCCCAGGTTCGAATCTCAGAAGGGTATGTCTGGTTGAAAAGAACTAAAAAGT
>NW_015392185.1:29739-38789 GCF_001527695.2 Protobothrops mucrosquamatus | reverse complement strand
AATGGAGACTGCTTTAGAAAGAAGGTGGTAGTTTATTGAAGAGCAGAACCAGACCAGAAATGAGATTGTGGGAAAGCTGACCACATGTTGCTAGGAGTGGTGGGTTTTTATATCTTCTTGGGCTTTTGTGTGTGGAGTTGTTCCTGTGGCATGAATTTTGACCTGAGTCGGAGTGTGCCTTTCTGGTATTCTAATGGTGGTGGTTAATCGTATTACCAAAGGTCATGTCTTTAGAGTTTGGGTGAGGTATGTAGCTTCTAGCTTCCTGCCCCCAACCTTTCTGAATAGGATTATCACATCTGCATTTCTACAGAGCTGGTTTCTGCTTGGGGCAGAGAGACCGCACGTGTGTGTGTGTGTGTGTGTGTGTGTGTGTGTGTTTCTGCCTTTTAAGATCTTCTCCATTATTCCTTTGGGGAAATATAATATTCTGTCTTTTAATATTCCCAAAATATTTCTTTCTCAAGGGTGTGTGTGTGCTGTCCTCCCACACTGGGTTAACCCAGTGTAAGGTTTTTCCACTTAGCCTCACAATTGTCCCAGCATTACTCAGGAATTTAAAAGAGCCAAAAAAACTCCTGAGGTTTCAGCAAGCAAACAACTTTTATTTTGATCAAAATAAGAGTTGGGTGACCCCGTCTCTCTTCGTGGCTGGTAGAGAGATGAAGGCAACCACCGGGAAAGATGTCTTCCACCTGTTATACCTTTCCAGAACAAAAAGATCAGGTCTTGGTACCAGGCATAAGATGGCACAAAAAAATAATTCCTAGATGATGACTCATACACAGCAACCCAGGCTCCATCCGTAACTCCTTTTCCGCCTCCCCTTACCGTGCGCTTTTCATGTAAGCAATCATCTGTACCTAAAGCATGAATCATTTGCTTTTATATAACTAATTTCCCAATAAAAAGCACCTACAAAGCTGCTTGCACATAAACAAAGATATACTCAGCGTGTAGTCCTCAATGGAACCGCATCTACATGGAGGGAAGTGTGTAGTGGGGTGCCCCAGGGCTGTGTTCTGGGCCCAGGGCTCTTCAACATCTTCATCAATGATTTGGACGAGGGGATAGATGGGGAACTCATCAAATTTGCAGACGACACCAAGCTGGCAGGAATAGCCAACACTCCAGAAGACAGGCTTAGGATACAGGAGGATCTGGACAGACTTGAACACTGGGCACTATCTAACAAAATGAAATTCAGTGGTGAAAAAAGTAAGGTTCTATATTTAGGCAAGAAAAACCAAATGTACAGGTATAGTATAGGGGGTATCTTGCTCAATAGTAGTAATTGTGAGAGGGATCTCAGAATCCTAGTGCACAATCATTTAAATATGAGCCAGCCATGTGCTGCAGCTGTCAAAAAAGGCCAACACAGTGCTAGGCTGCATTAACAGAGGGATAGAATCAAGATCACATGAAGTGTTAATAGCGCTTTACAAGGCCTTGGTAAGGCCACCCTTGGAATCCTGCATCCAGTTTTGGTCACCACGATGTAAAAAAGAAGTTGAGACTCTAGAAAGAGTACAGAGAAAAGCAACAAAGATGATCAGAGGACTGGAGGATAGTTTAAGGAAGAGAAGGATGAGGGGGGACAGGATAGCAGCCTTCCAATATCTCAGGGGCTGCCCCAAAGAAGAGGGAGTCAAGCTATCCTCCAAAGCCCCTGAAGGCTGGACAAGAAGCAACGGATGGAAACTCATCAAGGAGAGAAGCAACCTGGAACTAAGGAGAAACTTCCTGACAGTGAGAACAATTAACCAGTGGAACAACCTGCCTCCAGAACCTGTGAATGCTCCAACACTGGAAGTCTTTAAGAAGAGACTGGACAGCCATTTGTCTGAATTGGGATAGGGTTTCCTGCCTGAGCAGGGGGTTGGACTAGATGACCTCCAAGGTCCCTTCCAACTTTATTATTATTATTATTATTATTATTATTATTATTATTATTATTATTGTTGTTGTTGTTGTTGTTGTTGTTGTTGTTGTTGTTGTTGTTGTTGTTACTAATATCAATATTACTAATATCAACCTTAAGCATAATAATATCCCTTCACCAGCATCCAGGTTAATGTTGTGTAGTGCACAATGGGGGTGTGTGTGTGGGGGGGCAAATGACAAGTACTGGGGCTGCCCAGAAGCTCAGAAGGATCAGCCAGTGCAGTGGTACACAACAAAACAGTGTTTTTCAAGCTCAGCCCCTTTTAAGATGGCTGGACTTCAACTCCCAGAATTCCAAGCTGGGCAAAATACTGGGTCTGCCTCCCCCTGCTTACGGCTGAGGGATTCTGGGAGTTGAAGTCCATGCGTCCATCTCAAAGAGGCTGAGCGGGAAAATCACTCCTCCAGTCCTCCTGCTTTCTGGCTGGGGTCTTCCGGGGGCTGAAGCCCACCCCTCTTAAAGATTGAATGCTCCAACACTGGAGGTTTTTAAGAAGAGACTGGACGGCCATTTGTCCGAAATGGTGTAGAGTTTCCTGCCTGAGCAGGGGGTTGGACTCGATGACCTCCAAAGTCCCTTCCAACTTTATTATTGTTATTATTAAAGCTTCCAAGGTTGAGAAAGAGCGAAAGAAAGGGAAGGTTAGAGCGCGGAACGTCGCGCCGCAGGGAGCGTTTCCGGCAGGGAACAATTTGGGCGGTGCACCCGCCCCGCTAGAGGCGCCCACGTGATCAGAGGCTGAGCCGCGCTACTGTATGCGGAATCGGCTCCTGCCCCCCGGAAGTCTCTCTGCACTTCCTGTGTCCGTCACTCAGAAGGTGCCCCCGATCGTCCCCGGCCGTCCCGAGGGTCGCGGATTGGGGGTCTCTCCGTCTCCGGCCTCTGGTGTGGGGCGCTGCTCTCGGGGGTGGGGCGGTAAGAGCCGTCCGTCTTCCGCCCCTTGGAGGGTTACTGGGGAGAGTGGGGGAGGGGCCGTCAGCGGTCTTCTGGGCCTGAAAAGGTGGGATAAAATGAATAATAGCAGTAACAATAATAATAAAGTAATGAGTGAATGAACGAACGAACGAAGGAGTGAATAACAGGAGGCTGGGGGGGGGGGAGTCCATGCCAGTACCTTTCAGGCGGCCTACCTCACAAGGTTGTGGGGAGAAGAGGCAAGAGGGTTAGATAGATAGATAGATAGATAGATAGATAGATAGATAGATAGATAGATAGATGACAGTGTATATATTTAACTATATATATATATATATATATATATATATATATATATATATATATATATATATATATATTGTTTGTATCATATATCATCTATATCTACTATTCATGTATGTCAATCTATTATCTGTCTCTATCTATCCTTTCTTTTATAGGTCTGTCCATCTAATTAATCATCTATCTATCTATCTATCTATCTATCTATCTCTGTCTATCCTATCTTTCTTTTATATCTATATATCTATCTAATCTATCATCTATGTCTGTCTGTCTTATCTATCTATCTATCTATCTATCTATCTATCTATCTATCTATCTATCTATCTATCTATCTATCATCTTTCTTTTATATGTCTGTCCATACAATTTATCATCTATCTTATCTTTATCTTATCTTTCTTTTATATGTCTGTCCATCTATTTATGTATCTATCTATCTATCTATCTATCTATCTATCTATCTATCTATCTATCTATCTATCTATCTATCTATCTATCTCTATCTATCCTATCTTTCTTTTATATCTATCTAATCTATCATCTATGTCTGTCTGTCTTATCTATCTATCTATCTATCTATCTATCTATCTCTATCTCTCTATCCTATCTTTCTTTTATATCTATCTAATCTATCATCTACGTCTGTCTGTCTTATCTATCCATCCATCCATCCATCTCTGTTATCTATTTGCCTGCCTGCCTACCTACCTAACTTTATTTCAACCTTTTAGGTAAAGAGCATGGGATAAAGAATTTATTCCCTATTTTAGGTAGAAGACATCCTCTTTTCCCCACAACATCCCTGAGAGGCGGGTTAGGTTGAAGGACAGACTGGCTCATCTGTTCATAGCGCTTTTCGAAATGATTTGTCCCCCCCCCCCATTTTGTTTGAAGGGCACCCAGCAAGAGTTGACTGACGCTTCTAATCTGTTGCTTGCTTTAGGGAGCAGAAGGGCCTCGTGCCAAGATGCTGGCTTTGCGCAGCGCCCTGGTCTGCCCGAGGCCGCTGTGTCGGTCCGTGCACTCGGGATGCCAAGCCTGGCTTTCCACCTGCAGTCCGGATCCAAAAACCCCCCTCAAAAAACAGAGAGATGAAGGAAGCCTCCAAGATTTCCGCTCCAAACTGGTAGGGGGTCCATCTCTGCAGCACTTCCTACAATCGGCTGCTCCTACACAGGATGCCCACCGCTTGCTAGCTGAAGTCCCGGAAGACCCCGCCCCTTACCTTGGACCCCTCACCCTGGCAGATTCCCCAAAGAAAGGTGAGTTATGGCTGCTCCACCATACCTTTCCCGCTACACAAGGGCTGACTTGATTTTGTTTAGAGACATTTTTGGAGGGGAGACTCCTTGTGTCCTTGTGAGTTTGCCCACTTACAGGGTCAAAATCGTTCCCTCACGATGAAGGAGCAGTCTGGCTCCTAGCAGAGTGGAACCTGGATTGTATTGGGATGGAT
This sequence comes from Protobothrops mucrosquamatus, assembly GCF_001527695.2. Classification (NCBI taxonomy): domain Eukaryota; kingdom Metazoa; phylum Chordata; class Lepidosauria; order Squamata; family Viperidae; genus Protobothrops; species Protobothrops mucrosquamatus. Next base: position 34,167 of record NW_015392185.1, on the reverse strand, counting down.
GGGAGACCACCAGGAGATCCTCAGGTTGCAGATTAGGCCGGGGAGTCTCAAAATGAGTGTGTCAAATCATTTCCTTGTGGCTGCTAAGAAAACTGTCCTGACAGTTAGGAAGAGTCAAGCTCTTCTCCAAAGCACTTTCTGAAGGCAGGAGAAGAAGCAACGGATGGAAACTCATCAAGGAGAGAAGCAACCTGGAACTAAGGAGAAACTTCCTGACAGTGAGGACAATTAACCAGTGGAACTACCTGCCTCCAGAAGCGGCGAATGCTCCAACACTGGAGGTTTTTAAGAAGAGACTGGACAGCCCTTTGTCCGAAATGGTATAGGGTTTCCTGCCTGAGCAAGGAGTTGGACTAGATGACCTTCAAGGTCCCTTCCAACATCACCATCATCATCATCATTATTATTATTATTATCATTATCGAGTTGGATGGGAATTATCCTAGATGGGCTTCGTTGCAGATGGGGGGCTTTCCTCTCTATGGGAAATGGCCCTTTGTCCAGAGGTATTGAGGGGGTCTTGGCCCAGAGGGGCTGCTCACAATTCTACCGGCAGCCCTCAACGGATCGCCACAATGGAGCCCAAAATTTCCGTCGCTAAGTGAAACCGTTGTTAAGTGAGTTTTGCCCCGCTTTACGACCATTCTTGCCACGGATGTTCAGTGAATCAACGCAGCTGATCGGTTAGTTGCCCGGTGGTTAAGTGAATCCGGCTTCCCCCTTGACGTGACTTGTCGGAAGGTCACAAAAAGTGATCACGTGACCCTCCGGGATGCTGCAACTGTCGTAAATACGAGTCAGTTGCCAAGCGTCCGAATTTTGATCACGTGACCACGGGGAATGCTGCAACGGTCCCAGGTGTGAAAAATGGCCGTCACTTTTTTCGATGCTGTTGTAACTTTGAACAATGTTCAGTGAGAATGGAGTCACCCCCAAAATGAAGGGCACAACTACGCAGCGACCCCTCCCTTAAGAAAACTCTCCTCCTCCTCCTCCTCTTTCTCCTCCTCCTCTTTCTCCTCCTCCTCCTTTCTTTGCCTTGTAGTCTATCTGGAGACCTTCGGCTGCCAGATGAACGTCAGCGACACGGAGACAGCCTGGGCCATCCTCCAGCGCAGCGGCTACCAAAGGACTAGAAACCTGGCAGAGGTATTTGAGATCCAGGCTGGGCGCTTCCTGGCAGTGGCCTCATTATTCAGCGGCTGGGTTAATGGGAGTGCCAGTTCAACCATTCATTCATTCATCCATCCATCCACTCATCCATCCATCCATCTATTCATCCATCCATCCATTCTTTCATCCATTCATTCTTTGTTTCATTCATGCATCCATCCATTCTTTCATCCATCCATCCATTTTTTCATCCATCCATCCATTCCCTCATTCATTCATTGCCCTGTCCCAGACAGACCCGTCGCATAATTGGGGGGTTGAGGGGTCCTTGGTGTTCTCTGTGCTAGTTTTATTTTTATTTTTTTCCTTGTAGACATTTCATGACCCAACTAGGTAACATCACTGGGGCTAGGAGGGAGTGGGGTTTTCTTTCTGTTTAGATACCACTGGCTCGTCAGTATTGGTGGGAATGTTCCTGATTAGATTATTGTTTACTGTTAGCTTGTTTGTCTGTTAGTAGCTTTTTGATTTGGAAAAAAAACCTCCCCACCAGCAATCAGCAACCAGATGAGCAGAGGTGAACGCCAAGGTTACCACCAGGCCAACAATCAAGAAATAATATCAAGGAACTTGCAACCCTGGTGATACTACCTAGTTAGGTCATGAAACATCTGCAAGAAAGCCACCAAGCTCAGAGAGCAAGGACCCCCCCCCCAAGTCGTTGTCCTCCTCTTCCCTTCTACACCTCACTCCCTTCCACACTGATGATGTTCCCTAGTTGGGTCATGAAACGTCTGCAAGAAAAGCACCCAGCTCAGAGAGCATTAAGGACCCCACAGTCATCGTCCCCCTCCCCCACTCCCTTCTACAGTGATGATCTCCCTAGTTGGGTCATGAAACATCTGCAAGGAAACAACCAAGCTCAGCACCAAGGACCCCACAGTTCTCCTCCTCCTCCTCCCTCCTCCCTCCTCCTCCTCCTCCCCTTTCTAGCACTGACTATTCCCTAGTTTGGGTAATGAAACGTCTGCAAGAAAACAACCAAGCTCAGCACCAAGGACCCCAGAGTTCCCCCTCCTCCTCCTCCTCCCCACAAGTTCCCCTCCCTTCTAGTACTGATGATGTTACCTAGTTGGGTCATGAAACGTCTGCAAGGAAACAACCAAGCTCAGCACCAAGGACCCCACAGTTCTCCTCCTCCTCCTCCTCCTCCTCCTCCTCGCACTGACTATTCCCTAGTTTGGGTAATGAAACGTCTGCAAGAAAACAACCAAACTCAGCACCAAGGACCCCACAGTTCTCCTCCTCCTCCTCCTCCTCCTCCTCTCAAACACCTCTCCCTTTTAGCACTGACTATTCCCTAGTTTGGGTAATGCTGGAGGCTGCTCTTTTCTGCTTAAATGGAGCTTTTTAAAGGCTTCTATTAGGCAAGAAGCCCATTTTGTGCAGAGGTGGAAGGTTTGACCCCAGAGAAGGCAAAATGTTTCTTCCTTACCCCTGTTGGTGTTTAATAATTCCAGCTCTTTCTCCCCCCTCTCTCTTTTAGGCTGACGTGGTTCTGCTTGTCACATGTTCCGTCAGGTAAGACAGAGAGATGGCTAGTTCGTTTGGATTTAGAAATAACTGTAACATGCAGCGCCATTTAAACTCTTCTTTAAACTCGACGCCTTGCTTACCAACAACTTTCAGATTGTTAACCGGTGTGGTAGCTGATGCCGTCCAACAGCACCTAGTTGAAAACAAACTCTTTCCACCTGAGCAGAAAAGGAAACCGCCCCAAGAGCAGAGGAACAAAAGATCGTAGAGGTTTTGCTTCTCCATCCAACCCATTCTAAAGCAACACACACCCTTTTTACTGTAATGGCAAGTTAGAATGTTAGAATAGAATAGAGCTGGGAGGGACCTTGGAGGTCTTCTAATCCAGCCCCCTGCTCAAGCAGGAGAACCTATACCATCTCAGACAGGTGACTGTCCAATCTCTTCTTTAAAAAAAATCTCTAGTGATGGAGCACCCACAATTTCTGGTGGCAAGCTGTTCCGCTGCTTAATTGACCTCACTGTCAGGAAGCTTCTCCTTAATTCTAGGTTGAAACGAAGAGGCACGCAGCTGCCAAAGTTTCATTCTTGACAGTAGGCTTATAAAAGAAGATCCAAACCCATGTTAGTGGGCACTTCCAGATATTATTGAACTGTTCTTCCCATCAGCACGGATTGGCCAAAGATGGTGAGACGTGCAATCNAGTTCTCCTCCTTCTCCTCCTCCTCCTCCTCCTCCTCCTCGCACTGACTATTCCCTAGTTTGGGTAATGAAACGTCTGCAAGAAAACAACCAAACTCAGCACCAAGGACCCCACAGTTCTTCTCCTCCTCCTCCTCCTCCTCCTCCTCCTCCTCCTCCTCTCAAACACCTCTCCCTTTTAGCACTGACTATTCCCTAGTTTGGGTAATGCTGGAGGCTGCTTTTTTCTGCTTAAATGGAGCTTTTTAAAGGTTTCTATTAGGCAAGAAGCCCATTTTGTGCAGAGGTGGAAGGTTTGACCCCCAGAGAAGGCAAAATGTTTCTTCCTTACCCCTGTTGGTGTTTAATAATTCCAGCTCTTTCTCCCCCCCCCCTCTCTTTTAGGCTGACGTGGTTCTGCTTGTCACATGTTCCGTCAGGTAAGACAGAGAGATGGCTAGTTCGTTTGGATTTAGAAATAACTGTAACATGCAGCGCCATTTACCCCCTCTTTAAACTCGACGCCTTGCTTACCAACAACTTTCAGATTGCTGACCGGTGTGGTAGCTGATGCCGTCCAACAGCATCTAGTTGAAAACAATCTCTTTCCACCTGAGCAGAAAAGGAAACTGCCCCAAGAGCAGAGGAACAAAAGATCGTAGAGGTTTTGCTTCTCCATCCAACCCATTCTAAAGCAACACACCCCCTTTTTACTCTAATGGCAAGTTAGAATGTTAGAATAGAATAGAGCTGGAAGGGACCTTGGAGGTCTTCTAATCCAGCCCCTTGCTCAAGCAGGAGAACCTATACCATCTCAGACAGGTGACTGTCCAATCTCTTCTTTAAAAAAAATATCTAGTGATGGAGCACCCACAATTTCTGGTGGCAAGCTGTTCCACTGCTTAATTGACCTCACTGTCAGGAAGCTTCTCCTTAATTCTAGGTTGAAACGAAGAGGCACGCAGCTGCCAAAGTTTCATTCTTGACAGTAGGCTTATAAAAGAAGATCCAAACCCATGTTAGTGGGCACTTCCAGATATTATTGAACTGTTCTTCCCATCAGCACGGATTGGCCAAAGATGGTGAGACGTGCAATC
>NW_015392185.1:7109-29367 GCF_001527695.2 Protobothrops mucrosquamatus | reverse complement strand
CTGCTTAATTGACCTCACTGTCAGGAAGCTTCTCCTTAATTCTAGGTTGAAACGAAGAGGCACGCAGCTGCCAAAGTTTCATTCTTGACAGTAGGCTTATAAAAGAAGATCCAAACCCATGTTAGTGGGCACTTCCAGATATTATTGAACTGTTCTTCCCATCAGCACGGATTGGCCAAAGATGGTGAGACGTGCAATCTAGCTATATCTGGATATAGCTTGGGGGGGGACACGATAGCAGCCTTCCAGTATTTGAGGGGCTGCCACAAAGAAGAGGGGGCCAAGCTATTCTCCAAAGGACCCGGAGGCAGAACAAAAAGCAACAGATGGAAACTAATCAAGGAGACTAATAATAATAATGATAATAATGATAAAGTTGGAAGGGAGTTAAGGAGAAATCTCCTGACAGTTAGAAACAATTAATCAATGGAACAGCTTGGCTCCAGAAGTTGGTGCTCCATCACTGGAGATCTTCAAGAAGAGATTGGACAGCCATTGGTCTGGAATGGTATGAGAGTGTTCAAACTTGGGAACTTTAGACTTATAATAATAATAATGATGATGATGATGATGATGATGATGATGATGATGATGATGATGATGTTGGAAGAGACCTTGGAGGTCATCTAGTCCAACCCCCTGCTCAGGCAGGAAACCCTATACCATTTCAGACAAATGGCTGTCCAGTCTCTTCTTAAAAACTTCCAGTGTTGGAGCATTCACAGCTTCTGGAGGCAGGTGGTTCCACTGGTTAATTGTCCTCACTGTCAGGAAGTTTCTCCTTATATTCTAGATTACTTCTCTCTTTGGTTAGTTTCCATACGTTGCTTCTTGTCCTGCCTTCAGGGGCTTTGGAGAATAGCTTGACTCCCTCTTCTTTGGGGCAGCCCCTGAGATACTGGAAGACTGCTATCATGTCCCCCCTCGTCCTTCTCTTCATTAAACTAGACAGACCCAATTCCAGCAGTCGTTCCTTATATGTTTTAGCCTCCAGTCCCCTAATCATCTTTGTTGCTCTTCTCTGCACTCTTTCTAGACATCTCAACATCTTTTTTACATCGTGGTGAATTCTGGGAGCTGAAGTCCACAAGTCTTAAAATTCCAAGGTTGGACACACCTGGCATATAGTGTCCTGCTTGAACATGGGGTTGGACTAGAAGACCTCCAAGGTCCCTTCCAACTCTGTTATTCTGTTCTGGATTCCCGGAAGGGGCAGGGAAGAACTCAGGACCCCTCTCCCAAGTTGAGCAGAGTTTCTAGGGACTCCTCAGACCTGGTCAAAAGGTTCATCCATGGTTGATTGTTTCACAGGGAGAAAGCCGAGCAGACGGTCTGGAATCGCCTGGCGGTGTTCAAAACCCTCAAGACCAAACGGCAACGCTCCCGGGGGTCCCTGCGGATTGGGATCTTAGGTAATGTAAGCAACTCAGAGCAAAGGGGTCTTGAAGGAAGGGAGACCACCTGGAGCTGGACTGGCCGTATCTGAAGAACCTGGGGCTGGGATGAACGGCTAGGCCAGGTTTTTCAAAAGCCGGACCTTCCCAGAGTTTAGTCACCCCAATGTCCCAGTTTAGTGGTGGAAGCACCAGGCTAGGAACTGGGAGACGGTGAGTTCTAGTCCAGCCTTAGGCATGAAATCCGGCTGGGAGACTTTGGCCAATCACCAGGAGACGGTGAGTTCTAGTCCCGCCTTAGGCACGAAAGCCGATTGGGTGACTTGGGTCCATTATCAGGAGACTGGGAGTTCTAGTCCCGCCTTAGACCTGAACACCAAATGGATGACTTTGGGCCAATCACCAAGAGACGATTAGTTCTAGTCCTACTTTAGGCTTGAAAGCCGATTGGGTGACTTGGAGCCAATCACCAGGAGACTGGGAGTTCTAGTCTCGCCTTAGGCATCAAAGCAGATTGTGTGACCTGGGCCCATCATCCGGAGACTGGGAGTTCTAGTCCCACCTTAGGCATCAAAGCCAATTGGGTGACTTGGGCTCATCATCAGGAGACTGGGAGTTCTAGTCCCACTTTAGGCACGAAAGCCGATTGGGTAGATGTGGGCCCATCACCAGGAGACTGGGAGTTCTAGTTCTGCCTTAGGGACGAAATCCGATTGGGTGACTTGAACCCATCATCAGGAGACTGGGAGTTCTAGTCCCACCTTAGACATCAAAGCCAATTGGGTGACTTGGGTTCATCATCAGGAGACTGGGAGTTCTAGTTCTGCTTTAGGGACGAAAGCTGATTGGGTGATGTGGGTCCATCATCAGGAGACTGGGAGTTCTAGTCCCACCTTAGGCATGAAAGCCAATTGAGTGACTTGGGCCCATCATCAGGAGACTGGGAGTTCTAGTCCCACTTAGACATCAAAGCAGATTGGGTAACTTGGACCATCATCAGGAGACTGGGAGTTCTAGTCCCTCCTTAGGCACGAAAGCCGACTGGGTAGACATGAGCCCATCATCAGGAGACTGGGAGTTCTAGTCCCGCCTTAGGTGTGAAAGCCAATTGGGTAACTGGCGCCCATCACCAGGAGACTGGGAATTCTAGTCCCGCCTTAGGGACAAAAGCTGCTGGGGTACTTTGGGCCAGTCACTCCTTCAGCCCAAACCACCTCACTGGGTTGTTGTGGGCAAAATACGGGGGAAACGGAGGATTCGGTCCGTTCGCCCCCTTGAGTCTTTTATAATAAACCTGGGATAAAAATCTGAATAATCCAGCTACGTTTCCTAGCTAAGCCTGCACACATGCAAAGGCGTAAGAAACGGAGGGATAAAAGTCTAGCTGATAATAATAAAAAATAAAACAAGTCAATACTTATTGGAAAGAACGCCGCAATGTTTTGAATGGCCCCCCACTCCCCCCCTGTAAATAGGAAATCTTCCAGCTGTGGGTGCTTTCTTGGTTGTTAATTTTCATCCATGGGAGCATTAAAAAGTGATTCCCCCCCCCTTGCTAGGCCAGCTTCTGCAGCTCCTGATTTTGAATCTGTCGATCTGGTTCGAAGCAAGGCGGAATCTCCCGATCGAGATTCCCTGCGTTTTATTTTCTCCTCTTCGGCTCACGCTTCTGCCTCTTCTCGCAGGCTGCATGGCCGAGAGGCTGAAGGAGAAAATTTTGGACGAGGAGAAGCTGGTCGATATCGTGGCCGGACCGGACGCTTACCGGGACCTGCCCCGGCTCTTGGCGGTGGCTGAATCCGGCCAGCAGGCGGCCAACGTCCTGCTCTCTCTGGACGAGACCTACGCGGACATTTTGCCCGTCCACCTCGGTCCTGGCGCAACCACGGCCTTCGTGTAAGGGGAAACCCGGTTTGTTTGCTGCTTTGATCCGAGCTGGGAGCCTGGAAGGTGGAAAAGGCCCAAGATGGATTGATTCATTTATAGAGAGAGAGTTTGTGTTTCTTAACCACCCATCTCCCTTGGGGAGGGGCTCTGGGCAGATTGATTGATTGATTGATTGATTGATACATAATTCATATTTCTAAACTGCGCATCTCCCTTGGAGAGGCAGACAGAAAGACAGACAGCTAGAGAGGGGCTAATTAGATAGATTATAACTAGATAGCTAGCTATGATAGACAGACATAGATGGATTAGGGATTAGAATAGAAATAGGAATAGAATAGAATAGAACAGAACAGAACAGAACGGAATAAGATTGAGAATAGAATAGGAATAGAATAGAATAGAATAGGATTTAGAATAGAATAGAAAAAGGAATAGAATAGAATAGAACAGAATAAGATTTAGAATAGAATAGAATAAGAATAGAATGGAATGGAATAGAACAGAATAAGATTTAGAATAGAATAGAATAGAACAGAATAAGATAGAATAGAAGAGAATAGAAGAGAAGAGAAAAATAGAATGGAATGGAATAGAATAGAATAGAACAGAATAAGATATAGAATAGAATAGAACAGAATAAGATATAGAATAGAAGAGAAGAGAAAATAACAATAGAATGGAATGGAACAGAATAGAATAGAACAGAATAAGATTTAGAATAGAATAGAATAACAATAGAATGGAATGGAATAGAACAGAATAGGATATAGAATAGAACAGAACAGAATAGAATAACGAATGGAATGGAATGGAATGGAATGGAATAGAATAGAATAGAATAGAATAGAATAGAATAGAATAGAATAGAATATGGAATAGGAATAGAATAGAATAGAATAGAATAGAATAGAATAGAATAGATTGAGATGCTAGCTAGCTAGATGACAACCAGATAGTTGGCCAGCTAGATAATGATAGATCTAGATAGTTAGATTGATGTTGATAGTAAGAGATGAGAGAGAGAGAGAGAGAGAGAGAGAGAGAGAGAGAGAGAGAGAATGGAAGAGAAATGAGCTATTATTACTGGAGTAAAAAATGCCTCAATAGCTACATCTGTGCTCCTGGTGATTTCTGGTGCTGATCTCCTTTTAAAAAAAATTCTGCAGTTCTGCATCTTGTCCCTGGAGACGCTCAGTCATCCAGATCACGGTTGTCACAAAGGTGATCTCCCCCCCACCCAAAAGACAACTGGACTTTCTTGATTTTTTCCCTTGAAGACGTTTCGCTTCACATCCAAGAAGCTTCTTCAGTTCTGACTGAAGGGTGGGGGATGGAAAGATTTATATTCCTTAGCAGTCATCTGGTCATTAGTACTCTTGCTGAGAGTCATTGAGGCCACTTGGGGGTTCGTCTGTGCCCCTGAGGTCTCCTGAACGGTGCAAATGGGTGCGGGCTATTGCACACTGTTGCACAAATGGATATGGACGATTGCCCCCATGGGTGTGGACTATTGCACTGCTCAGGAGGCCACAGATAAACCTCCCAAGTGGCCTCAATGGCTCTTAGAGAGAGGATGCCAACGCCCAGCTCTCTACAAGGAGTATAAGTCCTCCTATCCTCCACCATTCAGTTAGAACTGAAGAAGCTTCTTGGATGAGAAGTGAAACGTCTTCAAGGGGAAAAAAACCAAGAAAGTCCAGATGTCCTTTTTGGGGGGTGGGGGGAAGCACCTTTGGGACAGTTCTGCATCTTCTTAACCCCTTCCAAAGTATCCCACGTGCACAGTGTTGTGTTAGCAGACCCCAATTTTGACAAGCGTAGGGCGTTAAGACGGAGGGCCAGGATGTCCGTCTGTTGTTCATGAGTGAAGAGGATGGGTAGAAGGTGACTTCCCAAGTAGTTTCCTTGGGAAGGGAAGCCAGATCCCAGTCTGACTCCCAGTCTCCCACCAGTTGCCTCCATAACCTCCTCTGGGAATGGCTTTCCCCCTCCCAGGTCCATCATGCGCGGCTGTGACAACATGTGCAGCTACTGCATCGTCCCCTTCACGCGGGGGCGCGAACGCAGCCGGCCCTTGGCGTCCATTCTCCAGGAAGTGCAGATGCTGTCGGACCAGGTGGGTGGCCTTCGACTTGGAGCCTTTGACCGAGCCCGGAGAGTCAACTAAGAACTCTGCTGGAGGCGGAGATTGACCCCTCTGCTCTTCCCAGCCCCTTTGGGGGAAGCGGGGAACCCAGAATAGAATCACAGAAGAGTTGGGAGGGACCTCGGAGGTCTTCTAGTCCAACCCCATGCTCGAGCAGGAGAGCCTGGACCAGGGGTGTCCAACCTCGGAACTTTTAAAGAGGTTTTTTTTTTATAAAATATGTTTTATTGATTTTTAACATACACCTCCTCCTCCGCTCCTCTCTCCTCCCCTCCTCCTCCTCCTCTCCCCCTCCTCTTCCTCCTCCTCTCTCCTTTCCTTTCCTCTCCTCCTCCTCCTGCTTTCCTCTCTTCTCCTCTCCTCCTGTCCTCTCCTCTTCTCCTTTCCTCCTCCTCCTCTTCCCTTCCTCCACCTCCTCCTCCTGCTTTCCTCTCCTCCTCCTCCTCCTCTCTCCTCCTCCTCCTCTCCCCTCCTTCTGCTTTCCTCTCCTGTTCTCCTCCTCCTTCTCCTCCTCTCCTCCCCCTCTCCTCTTCTCCTCCTCCTCCTCCTCCTCCTGTCCTCTCCTGTCCTCCTCCTCTCCCCTCCTTCTGCTTTCCTCTCCTCCTGTCCTCCTCCTGTCCTCCTCCTCTTCCCTCCTTCTGCTTTCCTCTCCTCCTGTCCTCCTCCTCCTCTCCTCCTCCTCTCCCCTCCTGCTTTCCTCTCCTCCTGTCCTTCTCCTCTCCTCCTCCTACTCTCCCCTCCTCCTGCTCCTCCTCCTCCTCCTCCTCTCCTTGTAGGGTGTGAAGGAAGTGACACTTTTGGGCCAGAATGTCAACAGTTACCGGGACACCTCCGAGGCCCAGTTCCTCTCCCTGGCATCCCCTGAGCTCAGAGCAGGATTCCGGACCGTCTACAAAGCCAAAAAGGGCGGCTTGCGTTTTGCAGAGCTGCTGGAGCGAGTGGCCGCCGTGGACCCAGAGATGAGGGTCCGCTTCACTTCTCCGCACCCCAAAGACTTCCCGGATGAGGTGGGTCTCCCCCCCCACCCCCCGCCGAGCTCTTCCCGTCCTAAAGCCGGCAGCAGCGTGCCAGTAACAACCTCTTTGCGTTTCGCAGGTCTTCGAGGTCATGCGGGAAAGGCACAATATCTGCAAACAGGTGCACCTTCCCGCCCAAAGCGGCAGCTCCCGTGTCCTGGAGGCCATGAAGAGGGGGTAAGATGTGTGCTTGTGGGTCTGTGAGTGTCTACAGCGATTGTTACGCACCTTGAAAAAGGTCTAGCCAGGTGGCATCCCCGTTCAGCAGCTCATTCGGCTAAGCCAGGGCTAGGCAACCTGGGCTCTTTTACGACTGGCGGACTTCAACTCCCAGAATTCCTGAGCCAGCCACGCTGAGGGGAAAGGGAGAGGTTTCCAAGCTGAGCCATGCTGGCTCAGGAATTCTGGGAGTTGAAGTCCACCAGTCATGAGGGGGCCGTAGTTCCCCCATGCTGGCTCAGGAATTCTGGGAGTTGAAGTCCACGAGTCATGAGGGGGCTGTAGTTCCCCCATGCTGGCTCAGGAATTCTGGGAGTTGAAGTGCACCAGTCATGAGGGGGCCATAGTTCCTCATACTGGCTGAGGAATTCTGGGAGTTGAAGTCCACGAGTCATGAGGCGGCCATAGTTCCCCCATGCTGGCTGAGGAATTCTGGGAGTTGAAGTCCNGGTTTTTTCCCCCAGAAATGGCAGAAACTGACAAAAAAAACCCCACAAAATTATTGAAAAGCACAACCAGCTGACCTTGGGATGCTGCAAACAGCCATTAATGTGAGCCGGTTGCGAAGTTCCCAAAATACGTGATCGTTTGGGGATGTGAGATGCGGCTGAGTGGTTTGGAAATTGGGTCATAAGGACCTTTGGGGGACCCGTCGTAACTTCCAACGGTCGCTAAACGAGGACTCTCTGTAAATGACCTTCCTGTGGCAGGCGCAGCGCTCACCAGTGACTTCATCACCGGCTTTTGCGGGGAGACGGAGGCCGATCACTTGGAGACGCTGTCGCTCCTTCATGAGGTCGGCTACAACTTCGCCTATATCTTTGCCTACAGCCAGCGGCAGGTGAGGCCCGGGTGTGACTGCGTGGCACTTCCGGGGTGTGTGTGTGTGTGTGTGTGTGTGGCTGATTCACATCTGTGGCAGATGTGCCCCATGTTGCAGCTGTTGGCTGAATGGTTATTTATTTGCATCCAGCCTTTATGATTTTTGACAAATATTCCAAGGCGGGGAATATATCCCGCACTCCTTCCTCCTGTTTTCCCCAGAACAACGACCCTGCGAGGTGGGTTGGGCTGAGAGAGAGGGATAGGCCCAGCTGGCTTTCATGCCTGAAGCGGGACTACAACTCCCAATCTTTTGGTGATTGGCCCAAAGTCACCCAGATGGCTTCCATGCCTACAGCAGGACTAGAACTTACCATCTCCTAGTGATTGGCCCAAATCTCCCAACTGGTTTTCATGCCTAAGGCGGGACTAGAACTCACCGTCTCCTGGTGATTGGCCCGAAGTCAGCTGGCTTTACTGCCTAAGACGGGACTAGAACTCACCGTCTCCTGGCGATTGGCCCAAAGTCACCCAGTTGGCTTTTCGTGCCTAAGATGGAACTAGAACTCATGGCCTTCATGCCTAAGGCGGGACTAGAACCCAGCTGGCCTTCATGCCTAAGGCGGGACTAGAACCCACCGTCTCCTGTTGATTGGCCCAAAGTCAGCAGGCTTTACTGCCTAAGACGGGACTAGAACTCACCGTCTCCTGGTGATTGGCCTGAAGTCACTCAACCGGCTTTCATGCCTAAGGTGGGACTAGAACTCACCGTCTCCTAGTGATTGGCCCAAATCTCCCAGCTGGCTTTCATGCCTAAGGCGGGACTAGAACTCACCGTCTCTTGGTGATTGGCCCAAAGTCACCCAGCTGGCCTTCATGCCTAAGACGGGACTAGAACTCTCCGTCTCCTGGCGACTGGCCCAAAGTCACCCAGTTGGCTTTTCGTGCCTAAGGCAGGATTAGAACTCACCGTCTCCTGGTGATTGGCCCAAAGAATCTTCAGACCAAAAAATCCAGGGTTGTAACGGGAGGGATCTTGAGGGGCAGGTGGGAGATCCAATAAGGGGGGGCCATCAGCCCAGGCCAAGAAAGTAACACGGGAAAACACGTCAGCCAAGCCCCACCCAAGTTGACGTGAAGATCAAGTCAAGTAGACGTCCATTTGGGTTTACGAGATTCTGTTCCCGAATTATTCCAGTAAAGCACAGGCTGTCCTCAACTTACAACAGTGACTGTTCAACGTTATAACAGTGCCGAAAAGTGACCCGCGATCGTTTTTCACACGCCTGTTGCCGCCTCCCTGTGGTCACGTGATCCAAATTCAGACGCTCGGCAGCCGACTCGTATTTACGACGGTCGCAGCGTCCCGGGATGGTGTGATCCCCTTTTGGGACCTTCTGACGAACAAACTCAACGGGGAAGCCCCCACTTAACGATCATGTAACGAACTCAACATCTCCTGTGTTTCACTTAACAACCCTGGCAGGAACGGTCATAAAGCGGGTCAAAATTCACAAGAAAGGTCTCAGAGCTGGAGAAAGTTTGGGCTGAGTTTGGGTCATAGACCTATGTGGCGTCAGTTTCTTAGTCTGGCCTACCCTACAGGGCTGTCCAGTGCAGGGGCCATGCTGGGCTGGTCATTATTGGGATGGTCAGCTGCTAGGTCAGCCCCTGGCTGGACACTCGTGGCCTGGCCCCGCTTCCGGCTTCCACGAGTCCTGACCTCCCACCCTCGGTCGCTCTGCCCCCCCAGAAAACCCGGGCCTTTCACCGCCTGCTGGACGACGTCCCCCCCGAAGTGAAGAAGCGTCGGCTGGAGGAGCTCAACGTGGCCTTCCGGGAGGGGGCTTCCCGCCTCCACGCGGCTGCCGTGGGCCAGACCCAGGTGGTCCTGGTGGAAGGGGTGAGCAGGCTCTGGTCGGTCCAGGAAGGCTTCCTGGGATCCCGGGGTGTCGGGCAGGCGAGAGGGCAACGCTCGGAGTCCCTGGGCAGAGGGGAGGGAGGGGGGAGGAGAGAGAGAGAGAGAGGTGATGGAGGTGGATGGATGAGTGGAAAGGTGGAAAGGGAGGGAGGAAGGGAGGGAAGGAAGGAAGGAAGGAAGGAAAGAAGGAAAGATATAGATAGATGGATAGCAATAGGATATAATAAAATAATAGGGATAAGGATAAGAATAAGGATAGGGTTCCAGGGGCACTTTGAGGTCCTCTAGTCTAATCTGATGCCCAAGGCAGGAAATCTTATACCATCCTGACAAACCCTTGACCAGTGTTTTCTTTAGGTAGGTAGGTAGGTAGGTAGGTAGGTAGGTAGAGATAGAGAGATAGATAGATAGATAGATAGATAGATAGATAGATAGATAGATAGATAGATAGATATGGGTGGGTGGGTGGGTGGGTGGGTAGGTAGGTAGGTAGGTAGGTAGATAGGGATGGATGGATGGATGGATGGATGGATAGATAGATAGATAGATAGATAGATAGATAGATAGATAGATAGATAGATAGATAGATAGATAGATAGATATAAGAGTGATAGATAGCATGATAGTGTGATAGATGATAGTTGATAGAGTGATAGTGACAAATAGATGATAGATATAGAATAATAGATATCGTGATACAGTGATAGTGTGATGGATGATAGTTGATAATGTGATATAGATTAGATAGATAGATAGATAGATAGATAGAGAGAGAGAGAGAGAGAGAGAGAGAGAGAGAGAATGATAGTGTGATAGTTGATGGAATGATAGTGATAGATAAATAGATGATACAAATAGAGTGATAGTGTGATAGATGATAGAGTGATATAGCCAGCTAGCTAGATGATAGTGATAGAGTGATAGATGATAGAATGATAGAATGAGTGAAAGGGATAGAGTGATAGAGAGTGAAGGAGACAGCCAGACAGCCAGATCTCCAGGTAGGACTCAGCCACACAAGGCTTCCAGTTGCACAATCTGACTTGGATTTTGCCAGGGAGGTTTGGCACTGCCCAGTTTCGGATTCATTCTTCCGAAAACCGTGCCCAGCTCCAACGTGTCCGTTGCTTTCCACTTGTCCCAAGTGGTGCCCCGGGAGCGGCGGGACGAGAGGCACTGAGTGCCCCAGAGCACTCCTGACCTCCCTTCCCCCCACCCTCTCTTGGCCCTTCTAGCCCAGCAAGCGCTCCCCTCTGGAGCTGTGGGGTAGGAACGACGGCGGAGCCAAAGTCATCTTCCCGGACGTGGAGATGAGCGACAGGACCGCGGCGGCATCGGCCGTCCGAGCGCAGCCGGGAGATTACGTCCTGGTGGAGGTAAGCCCTGTGGAGGACAGTTCCCCGGAACAGCCCTCCAAAGATTTTTGGAAGTTTTATCTGCATTCTGGACTTTTCTTGCTTGTAGAGCAGAGCGCCCCAACTTTTCCGGGTTGCTGGTCCGGAGGGAAAGGGAGGAGCAGGGGAAAGGACGCACATGTGTGCATGTGTGCAGCACGCGTATGTGTGCAAAACGGGCCTGCGCACGGATGGCTGCACGCACTCATAGTGGTGCTGGTGCCCGCACGCATGCACAAACAGGCCACTAGCACCCACTGCTAGTGCCTGCGTGACACTGGTGGTGACGCTAGTGCAGGGTTAGGCAACCTTGGCTCTTTTATGACTGGTGGACTTCAACTCCCAGAATTCCTGAGCCAGCCACGCTGAGGGGAAAGGGAGAGGTTTCCAAGCTGAGCCAGGCTGGCTCAGGAATTCTGGGAGTTGAAGTCCACCAGTCAGGAAGGGACCAAGGTTGCCTACTCCTGCGCTAGTGCCTCCACACATGCACAAACAGGGCCACTAGCACCAGTGTGGCGGCACTAGTGCGAGTAGGGAGGGTGCATGCACACATGTGTGCACTCACCAGCCATTCCCGTGGCCTGGTACCCAATAGGCCACGGACCAGTAGCGGGCTGCGGCCCACAGATTGGGGACCCCTGTTGTAAAGATGCAATTTCCATATCCTGAATCGAATCCTGAAAAGTCCTCTTATGGACCTTTCATGCCTAAGGACTAGAACTCACCGCCTCCTGGTGATTGGCCCAAAGTCACCCAGCTGGCTTTCCTGCCTAAGGTGGGACTAGAACTCACCGCCTCCTGGTGATTGGCCCAAAGTCACCCAGCTGGCTTTCATGCCTAAGGCGGGACTAGAACTCACCGTCTCCTGGTGATTGGCCCAAAGTCACCCAGCTGGCTTTCCTGCCTAAGGTGGGACTAGAACTCACCGTCTCCTGGTGATTGGCCCAAAGTCACCCAGCTGGCTTTCATGCCTAAGGCGGGACTAGAACTCACCGTCTCCTGGGGATTGGCCCAAAGTCACCCAGTCACCTCTCATGCTTAACATGGGACTAGAACTCAGCATCTCCTGGTGATTGGCCCAAAGTCACCCAACTGGCTTTTCTGCCTAAGGCAGGACTAGAACTCACACCGCCTCCTGGTGATTGGCCCAAAGTCACCCAGCTGTCTTTTATGCCTAAGGCGGAACTAGAACTCACCGTCTCCTGGTGATTGGCCCAAAGTCACCCAGCTGGCTTTCCTGCCTAAGGTGGGACTAGAACTCCCGTCTCCTGGTGATTGACCGCTTCCACCTCTCTTCTCCCCCGTCCCAGATCTCCTCGGCCTCCTCCCTGACCTTGAAGGGCGCCCCCCTCTGCCGAACCACGCTCCGAGGCAGCTCCTCATCCCCGGCCTTGGCCTTGGCAGCCCAGGGTGCCGGGGGAGGATTCTCCGCAGCCTCAAGACCCCGAGGAGCAGCCCAGGACTGAACGGTGACCGGCGAGCGCCTAGGATCCCAGCTCCTGCACCCGGTCCGGGGTGTCGCTCGGCCGGAGCCTGTTTCCCCGAACCAACGCCAGCCAAGGTGGCACTTTCTGCAGCAGCGGCCCCAAGGAAGGCGGAAGACGAGCTACCTGGCTGGACAAACAGCCTGGAGAAGCGGGAGGCCGTGCTCCGTCCATCTGAGGATGCATTCACAAGTGCGGCGTCTTCCTGCAATTGTCTCTTTTCTTCCAACCTGCTGGCAAGGACGGTGCACAAAGGGGAGCTTCCCGCTTTGTCTGAGACGTGCGTCCGTCAGCAAGAGGGCAACGGACTCAGCCGCTGGGCTCGAGAAGGCTTGCCAACAGCCCTCCGCACGCCTCTTGCAAGATTTGTGAGGTTGTGTATCGTGTGAAGAACCTTTAGGATGTGGAGAGGGGGGTCTCTCATCTTGGAGCAGGTTCCCTCCAGCCGGGCTGGGTAGCCCGGCTTTCGGCGCCTTAGAAGATGATGGGATTTGTGGTTGGGGAGGCTGCTGGAGTTCATAAATAGGGTGGGATGGGAAGGCCCGGAATAAATATATTAATCTTCGCAAAAAGTAGGTTTTAAGGATTTCTTCCGTGTTTGATTTGGTGCCATTTAACGCAGGGGTCCTCAGCCTTGGCCACTTTAAGACTGGTGGACTTCAACTCCCAGAATTCCTCAGCCAGCTTTGTGCCCTTATTTTTCTCCAGCACGCAGCTTGTGGCATGTCTCCTTCCTGCTGGAGAATTGCCAGCCCTTTCTGAAAATGAGACAAGTTTTTCCTCCTGGGGAGGGATGGGGGGTTGTGGATGATGGAATCCTCTCCTTTGGCTAATCCTCCTCTCTTCTCAAGGAAGATCCTGTTTGAGTCAAGAGGACGGATAGGAACCAGTTGTCCACGTTCGGGGTGCCAGGTGGCATCATCACCACACAGTAGAATTGGGAATTCTAGAATTCTTTATTGTAGAATTCTTTATTGGCCAAGTGTGATTGGACACACACACATTTGATGGGCATCAAGAATAGAGTAGAGTAGAGTAGAGTAGAACATAGAACAGTAGAATAGTATATAGAATACAGAATACAGAATAGAATATAGAATATAGAATAAAGAATAGAATAAAGAATATAGGATGCAGAATAGAATAGAGTAGAATTGAACATAGAGTAGAATAGAACATAGAATAGAATATAGAATAAAGAATAGAATATAGAATAGAATAGAACATAGAGTAGAATAGAACATAGAATAGAACAGAATAGAATATAGAATAAAGAATAGAATAAAGAATAAAGGGTGCAGAATAGAATAGAATAGAATAGAATAGAATAGAATAGAATAGAATAGAATAGAATAGAATAGAATAGAATTAAAAAATATGGAATAGAACAGAACAGAATTACAAAGAATAGAATAGAATAGAATAGAATAGGAGTCTTCTAGTCCAGTCCCCTGCTCAAGCAGGAGAACCTATACCATCTGAGACAAATGGCCGTCCAGTCTCTTCTTAAAAACCTCCAGTGTTGGAGCATTCACAGCTTCTGGAGGCAGGTTGTTCCACTGGCTAATTGTTCTCACTGTCAGGAAGTTTCTCCTTAGTTCCAGGTTGCTTCTCTCCTTGATTAGTTTCCATCCGTTGCTCTTGTCCTGCCTTCAGGAGCTTTGGACAATAGCTTGACTCCCTCTTCTTTGGGGCAGCCCCTGAGATACTGGAAGGCTGGTATCCTGTCCCCCCTCGTCCTTCTCTTCGTTAAACTAGACCTACCCAATTCCAGCAACTGTTCCTCATATGTTTTAGCCTCCAGTCCCCTGATCATCTTTGTTGCTCTTCTCTGTACTCTTTCCAGAGTCTCAACATCTTTTTTACATCGTGGTGACCAAAACTGGATGCAGTATTCCAAGTGTGGCTTTACCAAGGCCTTGAAAAGATCAAATTGGCTCTCAGATGAAAACTACCTGGGGTCTTTTTTGCCCAAATAGTTCCTTCTTTGGGGATGATCCTTTCCTGATGTTCCAAAAATGAAACACATCATACAACAAAGGGGTACATGACTGTATCTGTTGGTATCAGGTGTAACAAGCATTTGGCTGCATTAAAGTAGACCTCGAGTTAGGACTGTCATTGAGCTTGGAGTTATAAGTTGTAAGTTGTGGCAGTCATTAAGCAGGTCACCATGTCACCATGCTTGGTTCTACCACCTTGGTTTCAGCGGTCGTTAAGCGAACCCCACACAGTCATTAAGCAATAGATTAACGAAACAGGTTTACACCTTACAACTACACCTGGGACCGAAATTTCCTTTGCTAGACAAGACAGTTTCTCAGGGAGTCTCACCCAGTTTTACGACCTTTGTGGTCCCTGTCATTAAGCGAATTGCGGCAGTTGTTAAGTAAAGCAGTCAGTCATTAAGTGAATCTAGCTTCCCCCACTGACTTTGTTTGTCAGAAGCTGATGGGAAGGTCGCAAATGGAGATTATGCACCCCCAGGGTGCTGCAACTGTTGTAAATACGTGCCAAGCGCCCAAATTGTGATCACGTGACTCTGGAGAGGCTGCAGCAGTCGTAAGTGTGAGGACCAGTCATAAGTCACTGTTTTTTCAGTGCTGTTACATTCCAGCCAGCCTGTATAATTATGCAATCCTAGAAATTCCAGCACATCTGAAGACTGAAAACACTTGGTTGAATAACTGTCGGCTATGAGACCCAGTAGAGCCTCCATGAGCAAGCAGGGCGTATCTGAATACCCAAAGTGGAAATTTAGGCTCCTTAAAGCATCTGGAGGCCGGCTGGCAGATTTACGACACGTCGAACAACCGGGGCGAAGAGGTGGTAAAATCCTTCTCGGTTCACTTATAAAAACCAACTTGCTTAGCGACGGAAATGTCCAGTCCCAATTGTGATCGTAAGTCGAGGATTGCTGTGCGTTGCCGGGCTCAAAACACGAAATGTGCCCGTTCTGTTGGGGGGTGGGGGGAAGAGGAAGCTCTGGGGGGGAGCGTTCTTTGCACGCTTTCGCTTTTCCTATAAACGTGTGGGAATTAGGGAGGGGAATCGTCTCCGGAGATGAGATGGACGGTTCCAGCCTGACTCCAAGGTTGCTGCCTCTTCAGGAGGACTTGCTATCTGCCCAGCACCTCAGCATTCTCAAAACATCTTTGCGGCAATGCATGAGCTGCCCGGTTGTCCGGAACGGGAAGCATGGCTTTTTGTTTTGCGTGGCGGACGGTTAAGATTCCACCTGACTTTCCTGCAACAACTTTCAGTAAAAATTAATTAATTTTAATTCTTTTGATTAACCCTACGGAGTTAGCGCTGTCCTGAGAGGACCGGCTGGGGCCGTTCCTTCAAACCACTAGGCCAGTGATGGCGAACCTTTTAGAGACCGAGTGCCCAAACTGCAACCCAAAACCCACTTATGCATCGTCGGGTTCCGGGTGGGTGTGGCCCATTGGGTGGGCGTGGCTGCGGTGGTACTGGCAGACTGGGTGGGACTAAAAAGTTCAATCAATCAATTCCAACTTTGCAAGATCTTTTTTTTTCCCCATGAGAAGTTGAAATTGACTGATTGAACCTTTTTTTTTTTTGCACACGACGGCGGAGGCCTAAAGCGAAAAGGTTTTATAAAACCCAGCTGAAGGCCTAGGACTGGGACGACAGCGTGCGTGTCAACGCTGCAAATACTGTATATTCTTGCTTTGACAATATGCAGAACTGTCTGGTATTTTTAGAGTTAAATCAGGCAACAGGGAAAGGGGAGGAGAATAAGGAAAGCCCTGGAAAAAGAAACCTGGAAGTAAATCGCATCTTCCGAGTTAATTGGAAGACGTGAACCATGACCCCAAAATAGGGGCGGGGAAAAATGCTTGGAATGTATGTGCAACGGAAAAGAATCCAGATCTAAGCATTTCCACCATGCCGTACTGACGTCTCTGTAACCTTAATAAATGCTTTTAGGATAAAAA
Source organism: Protobothrops mucrosquamatus (assembly GCF_001527695.2). Classification (NCBI taxonomy): domain Eukaryota; kingdom Metazoa; phylum Chordata; class Lepidosauria; order Squamata; family Viperidae; genus Protobothrops; species Protobothrops mucrosquamatus. The sequence goes on along the minus strand of NW_015392185.1, from coordinate 13,119 downwards.
TATGCCTGAAAGTCCTTTTAAGTGTTTTGTTAATCAGACACATGACAGTGCGTGCCATAGGTCAGGGCTTTTCAACCTTTTCACCCATTGTACCACTTTTAGGATATGGCAACATCCGAGGACCACCAGTCGCCTAGCAAGGTGTCCAAAACTTGATGACCAAAAAAACAAAAGGAAAAAAATGATAAAAGTATAGGTAGTCCTCGACTTACAACAGTTCGCTTAGTGACTGTTCGAAGTTACAATGGCACTGAAAAAAGGCCCCCCCAAGGCACAGCCGAGCAAGACACCTGCCTGCCCACCCGGCGGCGCTCTTCCTCCTGTCTGAGGTTTTCATTCTTGTGAGCATTTCTGTTGAGGATTGGCAGCGGGGGTGGGGTGGGGGGTGTTTGGTTTTTATTCCCCCTGTCTGCTGGGTGGTTGCAGCAGGTTTTGGCCACTTCACATGACCCTGGGACACTGTGACCGTCATAAATAGGAATCAGTTGCCAAGCCTCTGAATGTAAATCACAAGACCCTGGAGATGCTGCAACATTCCAGCTGATCGGCGCTTCTTCAGGGCTCAGCAGAAGCACCAGGATCAGTGCTGCTTTCCAGCTGATCGGTGCTTCTTCTGGGCTCAGCGGAAGCACCAGGATCAGTGCCGAGCTCCAGCTGGAGCCTGGCACTGATCCTGGCGCTTCCGCTGAGCCCTGACAGCCCCGAAGAAGCGCCGATCAGCTGGAAAGCGGCACTGATCCTGGCGCTTCCGCTGAGCCCTGACAGCCCTGCAGCTCCAGCCGTCTCTCGCTCAGGCTTGTGCGGTGCTGCCACCGGTTCAGCTCATTCCCCTCCCCTGCTACCCCTTTTCTAGGATGGTCGCGTACCACCTGCCAGGTGCCAATGGACCACAGGTGGTACCCGTCCCACTGGTTGAAAAGCCCTGTCCTAGGTTTGCCACCACTGCACTAGGTTTTTTTTTTCTCTTCTCTTAAATGCGGCAGATCTCCCGAGTAACACATGGAAACCTTGCGCCCAATTTTCTGTTTCTCATTCAAAACGCAGACGGGTCATAAATTGGGTTTTGCAAACTGATTGGGCCCCTGCACCCCTTTAAGCCATTCATTTAATCATTTATTTTTATTTACATATTTATTTATTTTGCCTTAGGTGGCGTTTCGACGATCACCTCCCAGGTCAGTTTTAGAAAGAGAACAAGTCACCGCTGGGACGGGAACGGGAATGCGTTCCAGATGTTAGCAGCACGAGGCTTCCACATACAGGCCAGGTCCACCCAGGTCCCCTCCTTAGACAACGGCGTCACTTGTACCATGCTCAGGAGCTCAGCGTCCCAGGTCAGAGACCCCTGTGGCAGAGAAAAGCAACGGGGGGAGAGATGAGAGAGACCCAGTGCACAGGACCCCCGTGTAGCGCATGGGCTAGGAAGAAGCACGACTTTCAAGCATGAAGGGAGCACAGATACCGCAACACTCAATTTTTTGCGTTTTTTTTTTTTACCCCGGAGGTGCCTCGCTGGACCGTCTCAAGCAATCTTCGGGCTGACCTTTGAATTGATATCTGCAGAAAAGGAAGACAATTAGTTGTTCGTCTCTCGGCTGGACTACTGCAGTGTGCCCTACCTGGGGCTGCCCTTGAAGGGCATTCCGAAGCTACAAAGGCAGAACGCAGGGGCAGGGACAATTCTATCGCTCCACGGTTGTGCAACCTGCACTGGTTGCCGGTTTTCTTCCGGGTCCAATTCAAGGTGTTGGTCGTCACCTTGAAAGTCCTTCACGGCGTGGGTCCGGTGGGATTGGCCCACCCCATCCACACCAGCAGAAGGGGCTGCTGAGGACCCCGTCTGTTCAAGGAAATCCAGCCGGGGGGGGGGGGGTCCCGGAGAGGACACTTTTCTGCCATGGCTCCCACCCTCTGGAACAGCATATCCTCGAGTTGACATCTGCACCCACTTCCTTGACTTCACCTAGAATAACATCGAGTTGGAAGGGCTGGCTGAGGAATTCTGGGAGTTGAAGTCCACAAGTCTTAAAGTTGCCAAGTTTGAAGACCCCTGATAGGATCTTCTGCCATGAGCAGGGGGTTGGACTAGAAGACCTCCAGGGTCCCTTCCAACTCTGTTATTCTATTCCTATTCCTATTCCTATTTCTATTCTATTCTATTCTATTCCTATTCTATTCTATTCCCTATTTTCTATTCTATTCTATTCTATTCTATTCTATTCTATTCTATTCTATTCCCTATTTTCTATTCTATTCCATTCCATTCCATTCCATTCCATTCCATTCCATTACTGTATTCTATTCTATAATGTTATTCTATTCTATTCTATATTCTATTCTATTCTGTAATTCTATTCTATTCTGTAATTCTATTCTGTAATTCTATTCTATTCTATTCTGTAATTCTATTCTATTCTGTAATTCTATTCTATTCTATTCTATTCTATTCTGTAATTCTATTCTATTCTATATTCTATATTCTATTCTATTCTATTCTATTCTATTCTATTCTATTCTATTCTATTCTATTCTATTCTATTCTATTCTATTCTATTCTATCCAGTGCTCCAACACTGGAAGTTTTTAAGAAGAGACTGGACAGCCATTTGTCTGAAATGGTATAGGGTTGGAGTAGATGGCCTCCAAGGTCCCTTCCAACTTTTTTATTATTATTATTATTATTATTATTATTATTATTATTATTATTATTATTATTATTATTATTATTATTACTACTACTACTACTACTACTACTACTACTACTACTACTACTACTACTCTACTCTATCCTATCCTATCCTATCGTATTCTATTCCTATTATTTTTGCTTGTTGGGAATTATGGGAGTTGTAGTCCTTTGGGAGGTCTGGTGGTGGAAGGAAGATGAGACAACCGAGAACTTACAATTGAGAAGCCAGTTGAGGAAGAAACCCGGGAACGGTTTGTCCTACAGATGCAGGAGACAGAAAGTCGGAGATTAATTAATTGGCATTAATTGACCCCTGGCGAATATCTTTTCTGTATGTCTTGTCGATAGCCCTCGATTTAGGATCGACCTAAGCCCAACCCCATAATTTCCATTGCTAAGCCAGGTGCTTGTTAAGTAAAAGTCGCTTTTTATGATTTTATGGCCCTTTTGGCCAGGGTTGTTAAACGAATCAGCTGTGGCCATTAAGCGAATCAACTGTGGCCATTAAGCGAATCCAGCTTCCCGTTGACCTTGCTTGTCAGCAGGTCGCAAATGACGGCCCTTGTGACGCCAGGATGCGGCAACCGTCATAAATAGATGCTGCTTGCCAAGCGTGCCCAAATATTGGTTCCGCAACTGTGACGGTCGTAAGTATGAGGACTCGTCATAAATCAGGTTTTTTTTGCTGTTGTTTGTTTTCAATGGTCACTAAACGAATGGTTGTAAGCGTGCCTGGGACCATGATGGCATTCTCCTTGCTAGATTTTTTTTTCCCCAGTGGCAGGGGTTGGACTAAATGACCTCATGATATATTTGGGGAGTCTCTGAACGCTTGCTGGAATTGGGTACGTCTAGTTTAATGAAGAAAAGGACCGGGGGGGGGGGGGGGACAGGATAGCAGCCGAGGACGAGCTCTCTTTCTGCTGAGAATGGGTAGCTGTGCCTCACCGGGCGTACCATGAGGTCATTTAGTCCAACCCCCCTACTCGGCGCAGGATTCCCCTCGCTTGGGGTCTTCAAAGAAGAAATTGTGGAGTAGAAGCCGGATTCCCAGCCTGGGGGGGGGGCACCAGAGTGTGTGTGTGTGGGGGGGGGGAAAGATCCCACCCAATTGTGACCCACCTTCAAATCCAGCTCAGAAAAATGTCCGGTTGAAATCGGCATGGTGGAAAGAGCCGTGTGGATTCGGCCGAGGAGCCCGAAGAAAACGTAATCTGGGGGGGGAAAAAAACCAGGAGAGTGGGGTGGGGAGGGGGTCAGTTGGGGCAAAGGACAGGTTTACATTTTGCCTCCATTTTTTCCCCTTCTTTTTTCCAGCCCTCCAGCCCCCCAACACCTTGGAAGTCCAGCTACCTCTTGATTGTTAAAATCCTGGTTCAATTCTCTCTTGTCCGTGCCCAACTCTGGTTTTTTTTTTCCCCCTTTCATTTTGCATGCAGATAGTTTGCAAAATGCTAATTTTTCACGAACTGTGTTTATGATCATCCTGAGCTGGTTCTTCATAATTGCTGAAGACGTGACGGGGATGGATATGCTCTGATTTTCAAGGAATGTAACCTAATATTATTTACATGAAAGCTGGGACATGACCACTGAAGTAAAGACAAGGACAGAGAAAGCTCGGACACCATTCTTCAAAAGGAAAAAGCTCTTCTGCAGTCACGACAGAAGCCTAAGACTGAAAACCAGGCTTGTTAGATGCCGTATTTTCTCTATCCAGCTCTATGGAGTAGAGAGCTGGTCTCTGACAGAAGGCCACCTGAAGAGACTAGAAGCATTTGAAATGTGGATTTACAGGGTGGCTGTTACGTAGAAGCTGGGCTGACAATATCAGAAATGAGGGGATAAGCCGCCTGGGAAAGCCAAGGGAAATCATCAACACAATTAAAAAGCGAAAATTAGAATATTTCGGACATGGGATGCGACACCCAGAAAAACACGGCATGCTCCATTTAATCCTCCAGGGAAAGATGGAAGGCAAACGAGATCCAGGCAGAAGAAGAACATCGTGGCTTCAAAATCTAAGGGACCGGTTTGGACAAAACTCAGCAGCACTTTTTCGTGCGGCTGCTGATAAAAACAGGATCGCCAACAGGATCGCCAACGTCCGATAACGGATAGGGCACAAGGAGGAGAAGAAGAAGAACCTAATATTCTGATCCCTTTAAGAATCTTTCGCCCTAACCTCAGCATCTTTCACAGCGGTCCCATGACAAATATACCTCATCCTGCAAGTCATACAACGAGTGATTTCAAATGTTAAGTCAAAGGTGTGACATAAATGTTGGGGAATAGTCTCTGAGCATGGCAGAATCCTGACTAGTGATTTGTATGGCAACTCTCCCTTCCGGTTCTGTTCTTCTGATGTTTCTGCCTTCCCTTTTCCAGCTGGGAGCCATGCCCCAGATGGACCAAGGAGCCCATGGTGTTCCCCCTCCTCCTGCTCCTCTTCCTGCTCCTCTTCCTCCTCCTCCTCCTCCTCCTCCTCCCTTCCAACACTCATGAAGTTCCCTAGTCTGCTAATGAAAAGTCTGCAAGAACATCCAAGCTCAGAGAGCACCAAAGACTTTACACTCCTCCTCCTTCTCTCTCCTCCTCCTCCTCCTCCTCCTCCTCCTCCTCCTCCTCCTCTTCCTCCTTTCTCCTTCTCCTCCTTTCTCCTTTCTCCTTTCTCCTTCTCCTTCTCCTCCTTTCTCCTCCTCCTTTCTCCTTTCTCCTTTCTCCTTCTCCTTCTTCTTGTTTCTCCTCCTCCTCCTTTCTCCTTCTCCTTCTCTTCCTCCTCCTTCTCCTTTTCCTTCTTCTCTTTCTCCTTCTCCTCCTCCTCCTCTTCCTCCTTCTCCTCCCCCCAACCCCCTTCCTTCTGGCACTAATGACATTCCCTAGTTGGGTCATAAAATGTCTGCAAGGAAACAACCATTGCCAGAGAATACCAAGGACCTTATGCTCCTCCTCCTTTCTCCTTCTCCTTTCTCTTTCTCCTCCTCCTCCTCCTCCTCCTTTCTCCTCCTCCTTCTCTTTCTCCTTCTCTTTCTCCTCCTTTTCTTTCTCCTTTCTCCTCCTCTTTCTCCTCCTTCTCCTTCTTTCTCCTCTTTCTCCTTCTCTTTCTCCTCCTCCTCCTCCTTCTCCTTCTCCTTCTCCTCCCCCCAATCCCCTTTCTTCTGGCATTAATGACATTCCCTAGTTGGGTCATAAAATGTCTGCAAGGAAACAACCATGCTCAGAGAGTACCAAGGACTCCACAGTCCTCTTCCTCCTCCTCCTCCTCCTCCTCCTCCTCCTCTCCACAAACCCCTCCACTCCCTTCTAGCACTACTGAAGTTC
>NW_015392185.1:0-3840 GCF_001527695.2 Protobothrops mucrosquamatus | reverse complement strand
AACTGGTGAATCAGGCGAACCTGATAAAACGCCCCCCTGGTCACGGCCGACAGATGGTCATCCAAGGTCAGCCGTGAATCCAGGAGGACTCCCAAGTTGCGCGCCCTCTCTGAGGGGGCCAAGGTTTCGCCCCCTATAGTCAGCGATGGCATCAGCTGACTATGCCGAGGCGCCGGAAACCACAGCCACTCGGTCTTGGTTATCTATCTCTATCTTTATCTTTATCTATCTATCTATCTATCTATCTATCTATCTATCTATCCATATCTATCTGTCTGTCTGTCTGTCTGTCTGTCTGTCTATCTATCTCATATCTATATCTATTATATCTATCTATCATGTCTATCTATCTCTATCTCTATCTCTATCTTTATCTCTATCTATCTATCTATCTATCTATCTATCTATCTATCTATCTATCTATCTATCTATCTACCTATCTATCATCTATATCTATTATATCTATCTATCTATCTATCATATCTATCTATCTCTATCTATCTATCTATCTATCATTTATCTTTCATCTCTATCTGTATACATTATCTATGTCTATCTTTATATCATCTCTATCATCTATCTATCTATCTATATCTTTATCTATCTCTATCTTTATCTATCTATCTATCTATCTATCTATCTATCTATCTATCTAATCTATTATATCTATCTATCATGTCTATCTATCTATCTATCTATCTATCTATCTATCTATCTATCTATCTATCTATCCATATCTGTCTGTCTGTCTGTCTGTCTGTCTGTCTATCTATCTATCTCATATCTATATCTATTATATCTATCTATCATGTCTATCTATCTCTATCTCTATCTTTATCTCTATCTATCTATCTATCTATCTATCTATCTATCTATCTATCTATCTATCTATCTATCTATCTATCTATCATCTATATCTATTATATCTATCTATCTATCTATCTATCATATCTATCTCTATCTATCTATCTATCTATCTATCATTTATCTTTCATCTCTATCTGTATACGTTATCTATGTCTATATATCATCTCTATCATCTATCTATCTATCTATCTATCTATCTATCTATCTATCTATCTATCCATCTATCTAATCGATATCTATTTATCTAATCGATATCTATTTATCTATCTTATCATCTATCTATCTATCTATCTATCTATCTATCTATCTATCTATCTATCTATCTATCTATCTATCTACCTATCTATCATCTCTCTCTCTAATCTGTTTATCATTTCCATATGGCTGTCCATCTCTCTCTCTCTCTCTCTCTCTCTCTCTCTCTCTCTCTCTCTCTCTCTCTCTCTCTCTCTCTCTCTCTCTCTCTCTCTCTCTCTCNATGCGGGACACAACTAGAACAGAGCAGAAATTTGGAAGCTCAGAAAGAGAGGAAAAGCCACCATCGGACCAGCAGACCTCGGTCTGGGAGCCCAGGGGGATCAAAGAACAACCTCCTGGACCATTCCCAGCCCATGGGTCTTCTTGGGCCTGCCCTTGAAGATTGTCTGGAACCTTCAAGTTGGTGTCTACATGTTGGCGGGGGGAGCACCAGTTCAGCAGCATAGGATCTCCACTCTAGACCCTGCATTGGCTTCCAATAGGTTTCCAAAGATCATTTAAGGTGCCAAAGATTAACCTACGAAGTTCTAGAGGCCTTAAGCAGAATGCATCTTGGAGACTTGTCTTCTCCAAACCGTTGATCCTTCTGCTTGGGAGAAGACGTCCACCTGAGAGCTGAGGACGTAGCAGCCCTGAAGTAGAATTCCTTCCAAAGGTTTGGAAGAACAACTCCTGGCCCTTTGGAGTTAGTCCCTTTGCCACGTTCTGCCTAATCCTCACCAAAAGGCACGTTGAGGCACTTCTAAGAAGTTCTCCTGTATTGTTGTTGGCAAACTGAAGCCAATTATTTGGACCATTAAAAAAAATATATATTCTGGGAACTATTGGGGAGGAGGTTCTCCACCCTCTTTCTCACACACAAGCCAAACTGGGTGGCTTCTTCCTTTTCTAAAATGTCGCCCCTCCATTCTTTCCTATTTTTATTTATTTCTATTTCTATTCTATTCTATTTCTATTCTATTCTATTCTATTCCATTCCATTCCGTTCCATATTTTCTATTCTATTCTATTCTATTCTATTCCATTCCGTTCCATTCTATTCTATTCTATTCCATCTATTCTATTCCATAATTCTATTCTATTCTATTCTATTCTATTCTTATTCTGTTCTATTCCGTTCTATTCCATTCCATTCCATTCTATTCCATTTTCTATTCTATTCTATTCTATTCTATTCTATTCTATTCTATTCTATTCTACTCTATTCTATTCTATTCTACAATCTGTTATTTCTATTCTATTCTATTCTGTAATTCTATTCTATTCTATTCCATTCAATGCGGGAAGCCTGTTTCACTTAAAAATCATGTGACTCACTTAACAACTGCAGTGGTTCATATAACAACCGTGGCCAGAAAAGGTCGTAAGGTGGGGTAAAATCCGCGTAACAACTGTCCCTCTTAGCAACAGAAATGTTGGGCTTCATTGTGGTAGGTTGAGGACTACCTGTATTCTGTTGTTCCCTTCACCACGGACCCCCTTTAAATGCCTTTTGTGGCCACAGACCCCCAAGGTTTAACTCGAGACTTAAATCATAACATTTCTTCAAGCCTTCACGAATCCCCCGTGACTGGACAGCCCCTTGCCTGAAATCGTATAGGTGGATTTGCTGCTTGAGCAGGGGGCTGGACTAGAAGACCTCCAAGGTCCCCTCCAGCTCGATTCCGATTCTGATTGTGATGACATCGCAGCCCTTCCCCCCCCTCCCAGGGCTCCGTGGACCGCAGGTGGAGAACCACTGGTGTAGTTAACCACTGGTCAAGCAGGGGGCTGGATTAGATGACCTCCAAAGTCCCTTCCAGCCCTAGGATTCTCTGTTCCGTGATTCTCCCAGATCTCTAGGCTGGATGTGGGGGCCCTGAGGAGCAGGTGAGCAGGAAGACGTGTCATCAGGTGTCCTATTTTGCCAGTTTTCCCGCCCTGGCCGGTCTCCGGTCACTCACCATGCGAGGCAGGTTGTTCTGAACGGCCAGGTTCATGACGTTGCTGAGCAGCTGGGCGACCAGGCTGCGGAGAGAAGGGGCAAGAGACTCACACCGAGCAGCTGGGTGGCGTTTCAGCTCCCCTTGTGGGGAGGATGGGTGGGGGTCACCCCAGGCTCATATCTCTATATCTATGGTATCTATGGTATCTATTTATCTATTCATCTTTCATCTCTATATTATCTCTCTTTCGCTCACATCTCTCTCTCTCTCTCTCTCTCATCTCTCTCTCTATATGTATGTTTCTGTCCGTCCATCCATCTGTCTGTATCTGTACCCCCCTCTCTCTCATATCTATATCTATTATAATTATCTATCTATCTCTATCTTTATCTTTATCTCTATCTTTATTTATTTATTTATTTATTTATTTATTTATTTATTTAATTTAATTTATATGCCGCCCTTCTCCCGACAGGGACTCAGGGCGGCGCACAACATATTTAAAACCATTAACATATATGCAATCCCCCCCTTAAAACCGAATTAAACCGAATTTTAATGTTGCGTCTTCCGAATATTTAAAACCCAATGTAAAATCCACCCTAGGTCAGGTCCGCTTGCTGAAAGAGCCATGTCTTGAGGGCGCGACGGAAGGTAAGGAGATCCGGAATTATCCGGATCTCGGGGGGTAGTTCATTCCAGAGGGTAGGGGCACCCACAGAGAAGGCCCTCCCCCTGGGGGTCGCCAGCCGACACTGCTTGGCCGACGGCACCCTGAGGAGACCCACTC
>NW_015392184.1:17484-19758 GCF_001527695.2 Protobothrops mucrosquamatus | reverse complement strand
ATCCCAAGAACCTCATCTGACGTGACCCACACCTGACCCATAAGACCCTCACCTGTCGTGATCCATCCCAAGACCCTCACCTGACATGACCTCCCCATCACAGACCTAATCCCCACCCCTGAAGCCCTTAGAAGCAGGAGAACCCCAACAACGACATCCCCTGAACTCCGCTGAAGGTTTCCTAGCCTGTTCAACGCCACGTTCAGAAACCAGCCCACCAGCTCGGAGCGCGGACCTCCCCCCTCCCTGCGCAGGCTCCCCTCTGGCGGGACCCCCATGCCTCCGCTCCCCCTGGCGCTCCCTTGTGCCGGGATCCCCTACCCGGGACGCCTCCTGGGCCAGCTGCAGGCAGGCGAGGAAGTCCCTCTGGGCTCCAAGTAGCAGGACCTTCTCAAAGACGCACTCCTGCACCTGGGCGATCATCAGCCAGACCAGCATGTTGAGAGAGGGGCTGCTCATGTCGAGGCTGGGGGCGTTGGAGAAGTTCTCCTTCAGGTAGTTGAAGGCACCTGCACAAGGAGCAAAAGAGATCAAGCCTGAGATCAAGCACAGGCAAGTCCTCGGCTTACATCCACCGCGGAGCCCAACATAGTATAGTATAGGGCAGGGGTAGGCAACCTTGGCTCTTTTATGACTCGTGGACTTCAACTCCCAGAATTCCTGAGCCAGCCATGCTGAGGGGAAAGGGAGAGGTTTCCAAGCTGAGCCATGCTGGCTCAGGAATTCTGGGAGTTGAAGTCCACCAGTCATGAGGGGGCCATAATTCCCCCATGCTGGCTCAGGAATTCTGGGAGTTGAAGTCCACGAGTCATAAAAGAGCCAAGGTTGCCTACCTGTGGTATAGGGGGTACCTTGCTCAATAGTAGTAACTGCGAGAGGGATCTCGGAGTCCTAGTGGACAATCATTTAAATAGGAGCCAGCCGTGTGCTGCAGCAACCAAAAAGGCCAACACAGTGCTAGGCTGCATTAACAGAGGGAGAGAATCAAGATCAGGTGAAGGGTTAATACCACTTTACAAGGCCTTGGTAAGGCCACACTTGGAATCCTGCATCCAGTTTTGGTCACCACGATGTAAAAAAGATGTTTTAGACTCTGGAAAGAGTGCAGAGAAGAGCAACAAAGATGATTAGGGGACTGGAGGCTAAAACATATAAGGAAAGGCTGCTGGAATTGGGTATGTCTAGTTTAATGAAGAGAAGGACGAGGGGGGACATGATAGCAGCCTTCCAGTATCTCAGGGGCTGCCCCAAAGAAGAGGGAGTCAAGCTCTTCTCCAAAGCGCCTGAAGGCAGGACAAGAAGCAACAGATGGAAATTAACCAAGGAGAGAAGCAACCTGGAACTAAGGAGAAACTTCCTGACAGTGAGAACAATTAACCAGTGGAACAACCTGCCTCTAGAAGCGGTGAATGCTCCAACACTGGAAGTTTTTAAGAAGAGACTGGACAACCGTTTGTCTGAAACGGTATAGGGTTTCCTGCCTGAGCAGGGGGTTGGACTAGATGACCTCCAAGGTCCCTTCCAACTTTACCATTATTATTATTATTTCCTTTGCTAAGCCAGGCGGCTCTTAAGCCAGTTTCGCCCCATTTTTATGGCTTTTCTTGCCACAGTTGTTAACTTGTTAGTAACCTGGTGGTTGAGTGGCTCCCCCACTGAAGGTCGCAAAAGGCGGTCACATGACACCCCCCCCTGGACGGGACGCTGCGACCGTCGTAAATACGAGCCCGTCGCCAAGTGTCTGAATGGACAATGGTCGTAAGTGCGGAAAAACACCGTCGTTACCTTTTTCAGAGCTGTTGTAACTTTGAACAGTCGCTAAACGAACGGTCGTTAAGTCAAGGACTACCTGGAAGGGCCCCAACTCTAGCCCCATCGAAGCAAGAGTCAGTGCTATTGAACTCCATAGGACTGAGTCTTGAGTAGCCCAGCCAAAGATGGCTGTCGAGTTGGCCTGTGATTTGTTTTATGGGTTTAGTGGTCGCAATATTTAAGGAGGTCTAACTCGCCCCCAAATCTCTGCAGGCAGGGAGCAAGCAAATTTCTGGGAAAGGGTCTTAAATTGGGAATAAGGAAGTTTATAAAGGAAGGGAGGAAGGGAGGGAGATGGGAAGGGGAAGGAAGGAAGGAAGGAAGAAGGTAAGTGAAGAGAAGAAGGAAGGGGAGAAGGGGAGGGAGGAAGGTGAGAAGGGAAGGAGGAAGGGAGGAAGAATGGAAGGGAGGGAGGGAGATGGGAAGGGGAAGGAAGAAGGTAAGTGAAGAGAAGAAGGAAGG
>NW_015392184.1:5669-17472 GCF_001527695.2 Protobothrops mucrosquamatus | reverse complement strand
AGGGAGGGAGATGGGAAGGAAGGAAGAAGGTAAGTGAAGAGAAGAAGGAAGGAAGGTGAGAAGGGGAGGGAGGAAGATGAGAAAGGGAAGGAGGAAGGGAGGGAGAGAGATGGGAAGAGGAGGGAAGGAAAGGGAAGGGAAGAAGATGAGAAGGGGAAGGGAGGAAGAAAGGGAGGGAGGGAGATGGGAAGAGGAAGGAAGATGAAGGGAAGAAGAAAGGGGGGGAGGAAGATGAGAAGGGGAAGGGAAGGAGGAAGGGAGGAAGGGGGGAAGGAAGATGAAGGGAAGAAGAAAGGGAGGGGGAAAGGAAGGGAGGAAGATGAGAAGGGGAAGGAAGGAAGGTGAGAAGGGGAAGGGAGAAAGAAAGGAAGGTAGGGAGATGGAAAGGGAAGAAAAAAGGAAGGGGGAAGGGGAGGGAGGGAGAAGGGGAAGGGAAGAAGGAAGGGAGGAAAAAAGGAAGGGAGGGAGATGAGAAGGGGAAGGAAGAAAGGAAGGTGAGAAGGGGAAGGGAGAGAAAAGAGGGGAGGGAGGGAGATGGAAAGGGAAGAAAAAAGGAAGGGGAGAAGGGGAGGGAGGGACACGAGAAGGGGAAGGAAAGGGAAAAAGGAAGGAAGATGGGAAGGGAGGGAGGGAGAGGAGAAGGGGAAGGGAAAGGCTTGGATTTGCACTGTGGGTTAAACTAAGCTCCACCAAGTTGGGGTGATTTGCAGTCTAGTGGGGAGCCCCACCATCGTCTTAGCCCAGGGCTCTGCAAGGCTCGGCCACTTGAAGACTTGTGGACTTCAACTCCCAGAATTCCCCAGCCAGCAAGGGAATCCTGGGAGTTGGGAGTCCAGAAGTCGTAAAGTGGCCCCATTTGGAAACCTCTTGTCTTAACAGGTTGGGGGAAATCGGAGGAGATTTCATTCAGCCAGGGAAAAGGTTTGTTTCTTGGGCACAAGGTGCTGATCGGTCGTCCTCGGCTTACAACGGCCTGTTGCGTGGCCGTTCGAAGTTACAACGGCGCCGGGGAAAAAAGAGACGACCGCGTTGCAAGCGTTCCCACAGCCACGTATCCCAAATTCAAGCACCCGGCGTGTGTTTAGCGTGTCCTGGGGATCACGGGACCGCCGTCTGAGACCCAAGTGAGCTGCATTCGCTGAACGAGGGCACGATTCACTTAATAACCGCCGCGATTCGCTTCCCAAAGGGGGCCACAGTTGGGCACGACCCACGTAGAAAACCTCGCTTGATGGCAGAAATTCCGAGTCGCTAAGTGGAGGACGCTCAGAAGATGGAGATCGAGCTGCGTCCTGGTAACCTTGGTGGGGAATCCCACGTCGCACGAATCCCACCTCAATGTTATCTCCGCCTAATTGTTCTGTCCCAGCCTACGTGAGTCCTTGTTACGCTCACAAGGAGAAACCCCACTTCCAACACGCAGGCTGGAACTGCAGGGAAAAACCAACCCCCTTTTATTATTCACAGACCTGAGTCCATGTCCAAGGCAAACAAACACAGTCCAGACATTCGATTCCTCAACACAAATGGCTGCCTTCGGCCATCAGCACCTCCCACACCTTCCCTTTTGTTATGCAGCCAAGGCGTGGCTTCCTAATGCCCTCTCCTTTGCCTTTGGAGCCGCCCCATTGCATTCCTCTGTCCTACTCGCTTCTCCTGCCTGCGCATTTCGTGCATCCGGGATTTGTCCCAGCTGTTCTTCATCACTGTCCAACTCAGACTCCCGGCACAGCCGTGTCTCAGCCTGAGTGCGAGTAGAGGGGGCGGGCTCCTCGTCCGACTGTAAGTCTTGGAGCTCCTCAGAGCCTTCCTCTGACTCTGATGTCACTCCAGGCCCCCTCCTCCTCCTCCTCCTCTGAGTCCTCAGACTCAGCTGCCAGGTTCACTGGCTGGCGAGGAATCACAACACTAATCCCTCCCTCCCCTAAATGGAAAGGCTGGAATAGGCGCCGTACCAGAGGCCTTCTGGAAGGCTTCGATGGCGCAGTCCACCCCCTGCAGGGTGGTGCGGTCCTGGCGGGCTGCGATCTGGGTGTGCAGAGCGCCGATGTTGAAGAGCACGCTTCCTTTCTCGAACGCCAGGGCCCGCTGGTGGGAAGGCACCCCGGTCAGCGAATCGTACCTGCAAAGGGTTAGAGCAGAGCGGTGAGACCACACGGCGCTGGGGAAACGACGAGGGGGCTCCTGGGCTCCAGAGGCCCCGATCGGCTTCCCGCTAGATCAGAGTTTAGGGAAAGGGTCCAATAAAAAGGAATATTTGTAACTGGGGGTTGAACTGGGAGGGACACTGATGCTCACTAGATGAGCTGGGTGGTTTTCTGGCAGATGTTTTGTGACCCAGCTAGGGAACATCATCATTGCTAAAGGGAGTTGGGTTTGCAGGGAGGAGGAGGAGGAGGAGGAGGAGGAGGAAAGGACTGTGGGGTCCTTGGTGCTCTCTGAGCTGGGTGGTTTTTTTGCAGACGTTTCGCGACCCAACTAGGGAACATCATCAGTGCTAGAAGGTGTAAACTCCTCTCCTTTTTAGCACTGATGATGTTCCCTAGTCGGGTCATGAAATGTCTGCAAGGAAACCTCGAAACGGAGAGAGCACCAAGGATCCCACAGTCCTCCTCCATCCTCCAAACTCCCTCCCTTCTAGCACTGATGATGTTCCCTAGTCGGGTCATGAAACGTCTGCAAGGAGACCACCCAGCTCAGAGAGCACCCAGGACCCCCCAGTTCAACCCCGAGCTACAGTGATTCTCTTCTATTGATTCTCTACTATACCAGGTTGAAAAGGCCCACTGACCAATGGAAGAAAAGTCCCAGGTTGTTACTGGGCGAGAAGAAGCGGTTGTCGAGGAAGTGGAGCTGGCTGTAATATTCCGTCAGCAGTTCAAGTCCCGCCTTGTTCCGGCTGGGTGCCCGCATGGCCTGTTAGGGACACAAGATGGGAGAAAGCCAAGAGCCATGAACAACACAGAGTTGGAAGGGACCTCGGAGGTCTTCTAGTCCAACCCCCTGCTCAAGCAGGAGACCCCTGCAGAATAACAGAGCTGGAAGGGACCTTGGAGGTCCTCTAGTCCAGCCCCCTGTTCAGGCAGGAGACCATTGCAGAATAACAGAGCTGGAAGGTACCCTGGAGATCCTCTAGTCCAGCCCCATGCTCAAGCAGGAGACCCTTGCAGAATAACAGAGCTGGAAGGGACCTTGGAGGTCCTCTAGTCCACCCCCCTGTTCAGGCAGGAGACCCTTGCAGAATAACAGAGTTGGAAGGGACCCTGGAGATCCTCTAGTCCAGCCCCCTGCTCAAGCAGAAAATACAAAATACAGGTAGTCCTCAACTTATGACCCCAATCCAAAATTTATGTCAAGTGGGTTTTGCCCCAGTTTATGACTTTTCTGGTGAAGGGAATGGCTCCAGTTGTTAAGTCAGTAAGTAACCTGGTTGTTAAATGAATCCGGCGTCTCCCCCACGGACTTTGCTCGGTCAAAAGGCCGCAAAAAAGGGGATCACGTGACCCCGGGGGACACTGCAACCGTCATAAGTGTGAGTCCCTTGTCCTCTGAATATAAATCACGTGATCCTGGGGAATTCTACGACGTCGTAAGTGTGAAAGTGATCGTCAATCCCTTTTTTTTCCAGCGCCGTTGTAACTTTGAACGGTCACTAAACGAACCATGGTTAAGTCGAGGACTACCTGTACACACCCAGGCCAGGCGCCTTTGCCCCCCAACTCCTCTTCCTCGAAGGTCACACCTACCTGGCGTAAATCCACAAGGGCTTTCAGCTCCTCCTTGTAGGAGTCTTCCTCTTCATTGTAGTGGTCTTTAATCACGGCCTGGAGTTGTGTCGAAAATAACACACTTTAGTCTGTCAGTCGCCTGAAATTCCCACTTTCAAGGCCACCTTAAAGTCCTCCGAAATCAGGCAGTCCTCGGCTTACGACCGCAGTGGCGTTTCTGTCGTTAAGCGAGACGTTAGCGAAATGAGTTTTGTCCCATTTTGGGATCTTTCTTGCCACGCTTGTTAAGCGAATCGTGGCGGTGGATCACCCCGTCGTTAAGCGAATCTGGCTTCCCCACTGCCGAAAGGTCACAAAAGGGGGAATCACCCAGGACGCTGCAACCGTCATAAACACGAGTCAGTTGCCAAACGTCCCAATTTTCATCCTGGGGAATCCTGTGAACAACGATCCTAAGTGGCTTTTTTTTTCTCCGTGCCGTCGTAACTGAACGGTCACTAAATGAAACCGTTGTAAGTTGAGGACTCCCTGTACATAACTGATCTAGGAACATTTCACCCACGTCTAAGAGACCTACAGGTCAGTCCCTGACTTACGACCGTCCATTTAGCAATTGTGCCATCTTAGGTTAGTGCTGAAAAATGGCGACTGACAACGCGTCCTCATATTTACGGCCGCGGCAATGTCCCCACGGCCCTGGGATTGAAATTCTGGACAAACGGCATGGATTCGCCACGATGGCAGGGTCCTGGGTTCAAGTGAAGCCACTTACCCCCCTGCCAGCCGGCTTCCGATAAACCAAAACAAAAAGCTAGTAACACGGTCGTTAAGCGAAAGTGGCTTTCCCCCGTTGATTTTAGCATGTCAAAAGTTCGCAAAACACGACTCTGGGATGCTGCGACCGTCATAAGTATGAGCCAGTTGCAAAGCATCTGAATTTTGATCACGGGACCGGGGCGATGCTGCGACGGTCGTTATGTGTGAAAAGCGGGTCCTAATTCGTTTTTTCCAGTGCTGTCGTAACTTTGAACGGTCACTAAATGAGCCGTTGCAAGTCGGGGGCTACGTGTAAAACAGCTTCCCTCAATTCTATCGATCTCAGTTTTAGGAAATTGGAAGTTACCTTCAGAGGAGATGCCCAGTCCAGTTCCTTGGTCTCCTTCAACCCCAGCGGGATCATTGGGACGCTAACTGAGTCACTGGGAGAGAGAGAGAGAGAGAGAGAGAGAGAGAGAGAGCGTTCAATTACAGGTGGTCCTCAACTTAAAACAGTTCATTTAGTGACTGTACTAAAAAAAGTGGCTTACAACCGTTTTTCACACTTTTTCACAGCATTCCTAGAGTCACGTGATCAAAATTCAGCCACTTGGCAACTGACTCATATTTACGACGGTCGCAGCGTCCCCGGGGTCACGTGATCAAAATTCAGCCGTTTGGCAACTGACTCATATTTACGACGGTCGCCCCGTCCCCGGGGTCACGTGATCAAAATTCAGCCACTTGGCAACTGACTCATATTTATGACGGTCGCAGCGTCCCCAAGGATCACGTGATCAAAAGTCAGACTCTGCATGCTCTGACCGAATGTTTTGACATAGCAGAGGGCAATTTCATTTCCCTTTTCCCTGACGATCCACCTCCGGAACTTTTCCCTCCCCAAATGGACAGGTGCCAATCATCTCTAACCTGTCATTCTGGTAGACTTCCATGCAGCTGTTCAGTTCTTCCAGTTCCTCCTTGAGCAGCTGCAGGTTGGAGTTGACGTAGCTGAGTTCCAGAGCAACCGTCTCCTTGACTTTGTGGTTGCGGGTGGCCCTAGAGACCAAAGGGAAAAAAGAAGAGGAAAAAAAATGACTTATACCGCTTCTCTACAGCCAGTCCTCGACTTATGATGGTTCGCTTAGTGACGTTCAAAGTCACAACGGAATGGAAAAAATAGGAAATGTTTTTCAAAGTCGCGGCCTTTGCAACGTTCCCTGTGATCAGAATTCAGACGCTGGGCAACTGACTGGTACTACTACTACTACTACTAATAATAATAATAATAAGAAGAAGAAGAACTGGGTATGTCCAGTTTAACGAAGAGAAGGACGAGTGGGGACAGGATGGCAGTCTTCCAATATCTCAGGGGCTGCCCCAAAGAAGAGGCAGTCAAGCTGTTCTCCAAAGCGCCTGAAGGCCGGACAAGAAGCAACGGATGGAAACTAACCAAAGAGAGAAGCAACCTAGAACTAAGGAGAAACTTCCTGACAGTGAGAACAATTAACTGGTGGAACTACCTGCCTCCAGAAGCGGTGAATGCTCCAACACTGGAAGTTTTTAAGAAGAGATTGGACAGCCATTTGTCTGAAATGGTATAGGGTTTCCTGCCTGAGCAGGGGGTTGGACTAGATGACCTCCAAGCTCCCTTCCAACTTTTTACTACTACTACTACCATTATTATTATTATTATTATTATTATTATTATTATTATTATTATTAATAATAATTGTAATAGTAATAGTAGTAGTAGTAGTAGTAATAATAATAATAATGATAATAATAATAATAATAATAATAATAATAATAATAATAATAATAATAATAATAATAATAATAATAGTAAAGTTGGAGGGGACCCTGGAGGTCATCTAGTCCAACCCCCTGCTCAAGCAGGAAACTCTATACCATTTCGGACAAATGGCTGTCCAGTCTCTTCTTAAAAACTTCCAGTGTTGGAGCATTCACCGCTTCTGGAGGCAAGGAGTTCCACTGGTTAATTGTTCTAACTGTCAGGAAGTTTCTCCTTAGTTCTAGGTTGCTTACGACGGTTTGCAGTGTCCCGGGGTCCTTGCGATCCCCTTTTGCAACCATCTGACGAGCAAAGCCAGTGGGGGGAGAAGCCAGATTCGCTTAACGACCGTGTGACTCATTTAGCCACTGCGGCGATTCACTTAACAACCGGGGGCAAGTAAAGTCGTAAAACGGGGCGAAACTCACCCAACAAACGTCTCACTTAAGAGCAGAAATCTTGGGCTCCATTTTGTACTGCACCTCTGCACCCCAAGATCACGTGATTTCCCCTTTTTGTGACCACCTGACAGGCAACGTCCGTGGCGAAGCCGGCTTCACTTAACAACGGGGTGGCTAACTTATCCACGGCAGTGATTCACTTAACAACCGAGGCCAGAAAAGGTCGCAAAACGGGGTAAAATTCCGCTGGAGCAATGCCTCGCTTAACAACGGAAAACTGGAGCTCCGGTGCGGTCGTAAGCCGAGGACTCCCTGTATGCGGTTGGAGAGCTCTTGCGTTTTTCTTAATAAGAACCCTACGATGCAATCTGAGTAGGAGAGAGTCACACAGGGAGGCCTCGACTTACGATGGTTCATTTAGTGACCGCCCCAATACAACAGCAGTGAAAAAAGTATATATATGAGAAGAGAGCCGGAAAGGACCTTGGAGGTCATCTAGTCCAGCCCCCTGCTCAAGCAGGAGAACCTATACCATTTCAGACAAGTGTCTGTCTAGTCTTGTCTTAAAAATCTCCAGTGATGGAGCGCCCACGATTTCTGGTGGCAAGCTGTTCCACTGGTTAATTGTCCTCACTGTTAGGAAGTTTCTCCTTAATTCCAGGTTGCTTCTCTCTTTGGTCAGTTTCCAACCATTGATTCTTGTCCTGCCCTCTGGTGCTTTGGAGAATAACGTGACCCCCCTCTTTTTTGTGATAGCCCCTCAAATATTGGAACGCTGCTATCATGTCTCCCCTATTTCTTCTTTTCTTTAAACCAGCCAAACCCAAGTCCCGTAGCCGTTCCTTGTATATTTTAGTCTCCAGGCTTTTGGACATCTTAGTTGCTCTTCTCTGCACGTTTCCCAAAGTCTCACCATCTTTTTTGCCATGTGCAAAAATGTGATGTGATTTTTTTTTGTAGTGCAAGGACTTATAAAAGTCTCCTTGCACCACAACGGTTGTAAGGATGCTCTCCACGGTCCTGGGTTCCAAATTACGGTGCTTGGCCACTGGCATCATATCCAGCATCCCAGGGTCACGTGATTCCCCATCGGCAACTTTCCCACCTGGCTTCTGATAAGGAAAATCAATGGGGGAAGCTGGGTTGGCTAAAAGACCGCGTGATCCGCTTTAACCAGTGGAACAACCTGCCTCCAGAAGCATATAAGCATATAAGGAATGGTTGCTGGAATTGGGTATGTCTAGTTTAATGAAGAGAAGGACGAGGGGGGACATGATAGCAGTCTTCCAGTATCTCAGGGGCTGCCCCAAAGAAGAGGCAGTCAAGCTATTCTCCAAAGTCACCTGAAGGCAGGACAAGAAGCAACGGATGGAAACTCACCAAGGAGAGAAGCAACCTGGAACTAAGGAGAAACTTCCTGACAGTGAGAACAATTAACCAGTGGAACAACCTGCCTCCAGAAGCGGTGAATGCGCCAACACTGGAAGTTTTTAAGAAGAAACTGGACAGCCATTTGTCCGAAATGGTATAGGGTTTCCTGCCTGAGCAGGGGTTTGGACTCGATGACCTCCAAAGTCCCTTCCAACTTTATCATTATTATTATTATTATTAACAACCGCCGAGATTCCGTCTTTCCAATTCTAGACCAATGAACTACTTGCATTTCCCCCCCCCCCCCACTCTCTACTCCCTGGCAGCTTTTAACGGCTCATTAAATTAAGGGTGAGACCTCCTCCTCTAGCACCAGTGATGGGTCCCACCTGATACAATCTCAGCAATCTTGTTTGGACAGCTGTTGGGCTGGGAAACTGACATGCCCCAACACAGGAGCGTCACAGCCCGGTGTGTCACAGGAGGGGGAAGCACCCTGGAAACTGCCATTTGCAAGGCTCGGCGTTTCCGTTCAGGCTGAGCCAAAAAAATCTGATTAAAGGCCAGGAGACTAAAACATATGAAGAACAGTTGCAGGATTTGGGTATGGCCAGTCTAGAGAGAAGAAGGACCGGGGGGGGGGGGGGGGGGGGGNGGAGAGAAGCAACCTGGATTTAAGGGGAAACTTCCTAACAGTGAGGACAATTCACCAGTGGAACAGCTTGCCACCAGACGTTGTGGGTGCTCCAACACTGGAGGCTTTTAAGAAGAGACTGGACAGCCATTTGTTCTGAACTGGAATAGGGTCTCTTTCTTGAGCAGGGGGTTGGACTAGAAGATCTCCAAGGTCCCTTGCAGCTCTATTCTGATGGATGGGTGGATTGTGACGGAGATAAAAACACTGTTGACAAGTTACAAAATTATGGCCGGAGGTCCAAGAAGGGAACTTTGCTTTCTCCTTGGTTGCCATCCCAAACTTTGTTAATAATAATAATAATAATAATAATAATAATAATAATAATAATAATAATAATAATAATAATAATAATAATAATAAAGTTGGAAGGGACCTTGGAAGTCATCTAGTCCAACCCCCTGCTCAGGCAGGAAACCCAATACCATTTCAGACAAATGGTTGTCCAGTCTCTTCTTAAAAACTTCCAGTGTTGGAACATTCACTGCTTCTGGAGGCAGGTTGTTCCACTGGTTAATTGTTCTAACTGTCAGGAAGTTTCTCCTTAGTTCCAGGTTGCTTCTCTCCTTGATTAGTTTCAATTCATTGCTTCTTGTCCTGCCTTCAGGTGCTTTGGAGAATAGCTTGACTCCCTCTTCTTTGGGGCAGCCCCTGAGATATTGGAACACTGCTATCATGTCCCCCCTTGTCCTTCTCTTCATTAAACTAGACATACCCAATTCCAGCAGCCATTCCTTGTATGTTTTAGCCTCCAGTCCCCTGATCATCTCTGTTGCTCTTCTCTGCTCTCTTTCTAGAGTCTCAACATCTTTTTTATGTCGTGGCGACCAAAACTGGATGCAGGATTCCAAGTGTGGCCTTACCAAGTCCTTGTAAAGTGATATCAACACTTCACCTGATCTTGATTCTATCCCTCTGTTAATGCAGCCTATTATTGTGTTGGCTTTTTTGGCAGCTGCAGCACACGGTTTTGCTCCTATTTAACTCTCAGAAATTGCACTGGTTGAGAATGGCACAATGGCAACGAATCTTGAAAAAGCTTTCAATGAAGACATTGATATAAACGGGGTGGGTTTTTTTTAAGTGCATAGACCTCTCCAAAATGGACATTTTGAATGTTTTAAACCAACATCTCCCTCCTTTGGACTAGGTGGGTGTGAAGGCAGTTGTGCGCATTGCTGTGACTCTACAAATGTTTTTCTTTTCTCCCTTTTCTTAGTTTGTGAACACCAAGCAGCCACAAAATGCTGAGCATCAGACAGAAAAGAGGGTGTGGGGGGGGCCCCAGCCGGCCCTTTAATTAAAACGTTGCATACCACCTGCCCCAAAGTTGCAGCTTTTGGTTTTTCACTCTTCAAGCAAGCAAAACAATCCTTGTTTACCTCTTCTAGTGACTTGTCTTATTGCTGCGAATCGCATGATTCACAATCGCCTTTATGATGCTAATTTAGCCCACACAAACCTGAACAGATTCTCTGCGCCGGTTCTCATCCTCATCTCTTTGTTGATCTGCTGGTTGATTCTTGCACGGCGGTGTTGCAGCCTGGTGCGTTGCGTCTGGGCCAAGGAATCACAACCCTGCCAAAAAAGAAATTAATAACAATAATAATAACAATGTCCCTGAAGGAGAGATAGATACAAAGCTAACATGGTTGAGATCAGGGGCACTGAAGAAAGAAACTGAAGGCTTCATTTTGGCTGCCCAAGAGCAAGCAGACCTTCAGGAAAGGTAGATACAAAGCTAACGTGGAGATGGTTGAGATCAGGGGCGCTGAAGAAAGAAACTGAAGGCTTCATTTTGGCTGCCCAAGAGCAAGCAGACCTTCAGGAAAGGTAGATACAAAGCTAACGTGGAGATGGTTGAGATCAGGGGTGCTGAAGAAAGAAACTGAAGGCTTCATTTTGGCTGCCCAAGAGCAAGCAGACCTGCAGGAAAGGTAGATACAAAGCTATCATGGAGACGGTTGAGATCTGGGGTGCTGAAGAAAGAAACTGAAGGCTTCATTTTGGCTGCCCAAGAACAAGCAGACCTGCAGACCAATTCCATGAAAGCAAAAATTCAAAATGTCAGCAACAACAGCAACTGTCACTTACACGATGAGAAATCTGAAACAGGGGATCACTTTTATCAGTGGCTGCAGCCAAAAAAATCTCACAAACCGGTTATCTACAACGTCATGATCAAGTTGCCCAAATCATAGCTCGCTTTGCTGCTGCAACTATTGCTTCTTAGCTTGCCAACGAATTTGGGGGGGGGGGGGAGGATGGGGAATTGGAACGCAGGCTACAAAGATAAAAAAGGCAGACCGTGAGAATCAAGGACGATTCACCAGATGCCTGACCCGACTCAGAGACATCTTCTCATAACAATATAATCGCACCGCATTGGGCAATGTGATTTGTTTGTGGATGGGAGGGGAAATTCTGTTCTTTTACTATATGGGGTTGGGGTTTGGGGTTTGCTAGAGCTGGTTTTGCTTTCATACATGCCAAAGTGATGTATTCAATAAAGTTTTATATTAAGAGATTGGAATGTCTCAAAGGTGTTTGCTTGGTTGGGTTCGTCGGTCGGAACCTTGACAGATGTTGTTATTGAGACTCTAGAAAGAATGCAGAGAAGAGCAACAAAGATGATCAGGGGACTGGAGGCTGAAACATATAAGGAACGGTTGCTGGAATTGGGAATGTCTAGTCTAATGAAGAGAAGGACAAGGGGGGACAGGATAGCAGCCGTCCAATATTTGAGGGGCTGCCCCAAAGATGAGGGAGTCAAGTGCCACATTAAGGTGGGTCACTCATGAATCCTAGCAAGCGATGACAAGCCAGAAAAGGAAGAGACACGCAGAAATCTCCTCGAGGTGAGTGGACTCAGAGTGTGCTCTGAGGCCCCCCTTTATTCAGTACATACATGAGGAAGTACAGTTGTCAATACATAATTGGTTACATTTAGTTGCAGGGTAGAATAAGTCCTAATGTAGCGTCTTTAACATATGATTGGTTGTAGCTTTCTATAGGATGTGGTTAGTGCAGAAGCAGATTGCAAGCTTCTTCTTGCCCC